>NC_134015.1:46015963-46240963 GCF_040712315.1 Castanea sativa | reverse complement strand
CGAGCTTGGTCTGGGTTCTCATTGAAGGCGTTTCATAATCTTTGGGGATTCGTTAAGTTATCTCTGGCCTCCGCAGTAATGCTCTGGTAAGAAACCCATATGCAATGTCACTGTTTTTTTTTTTTTTTTTTTTTACAAAATAGATAATCTGTGAAGTTTCCTGGATACTTGAACCCGGAGTATTAGTATTATTACTTTGCATATAATCTTATCTTTAAAAAATTATCCTATATGATTATATTACTTAGAAAGGAGTATTCAGCCAAAAGGAAAAAAGAAAAAAAAAATCCATGATGGGTGACACGCACCCAAATGAGATCTCCCCTTTTCAATTGGTTCACATGATTTTACTTCAATTTGTGGGATTCACATATCATTCAACATTGATCAATTTTGGATCTAATCCTTAAAATGATGAATATATCTCTAAATTAATCTCTGTGCAGCTTGGAAGTGTGGTACTTCATGGCGCTAATTCTCTTTGCTGGATATCTACAAAATGCGGAAGTTTCAGTAGATGCCTTGTCCATATGGTAACTCTCTCTCTCTCTCTCATTAATCATATAAAAGTTTTCAATGCATCGAATATATCATACTTTCCTTTATATAGAGATAGAATCCACGTGTGAATTCCACACATAAAATCTACATTTATATGAAAAATATCTAATATACCGGACATACAATTTTCACTTACCAAGCCATACAAGCCACACACTGTGCTGCCCATGGCCATGCAGCCTAAACTCCTTTTTGTAATGGTTTTAGGGCTCTTTTCATCTCCGATCTATCAATCCACATCTTGGAGGTATAGACTCGGGGACTACTGATCCCTTTTTTCCTTAATAAAATTCATCGTTTAGCCATAAATAAAGGAAAACGATACATACCACACCAACTACCACTGTACGGGATAAGTTGGTGTCCATATGGTACTAAATCTTATTGTTGATATTATTTGGTGGGATAAGTTGGTGCCCATATTTTTCTAAAAAAAAAAAAGTTGGTGCCCATGTGGTACTAAATCTTATAGTTGATATTATTTGGTGGGATAAGTTGGTGCCCATATGGTACTACGTTGATATTATTTGGTGGAAACATTATCCAATACTTTAAAGATATTATTTTTTTTAAATATTTTATTGAGAGAATAATACAATAATAAATATTATTAATAATATTATATATTTTTTATAAATATTGTATTAAATTTTTTTTATTATAATTTATTAATAATTACTTCATCACATCTATTTGATAGAGTCATATATGAGCGTCAAATTCTAATATGTTAACAGTCCAATCGCTTGTGACATATGCAATGACATAAAGTAGAATAAGACGACTCTTGTCTCACTTCATTCAATTTTTTTCTAAGACAGAACTCAGTCACTTCAAGTCGAGAAGACAAGAAAATACTGAAATAGTGTGATACTCTAAATTAATTATTTCAATACTATCTCCATTCGCATAAAGATGACTACCACATTTTATGCAGTTGGATCTATGTCCTAGAATTTGTGCTAATCATGCATGTCTTTTTTTCTTTTTTTTTTCCTTAATTTTCTTCCCCTCTAATAAGAATAGGAATAAGCAATGCTTTTACTTTCTAGTAGCCCTTGTGATTTGCGACCATATATAAAATCTATCTCTTCCCATTCTCCATAATATCTTCATCGTCAACATCACCAAACGGTCAAAATAGTAATAAATGGTCGTCAATAATCGATACTCAAAACCACAAACATTTAAGCCATTGGTTGTTGCAATAACGCGATGTGACATGACCACAAAATGTCAAAATCAGAGGAATTCTCTTCTTCTTTTTTATTTTGCATACATCCCCGTTACCCATATTTGTTTCCACCTAATTTGCTTGCAAGTGTTTAGTTCGTTCTTCATCATTATTTCTTATACTTTCATCACGTTTCTCATGCTGTCCTTATTTCTTTTGGTAAGAAATCATGCCGCCAGCAGCTCTGTTTTGTTTTTTTAGGGTACATTAGTAACTAGGAAGAACTCGTGCTAGCAACTTTCCTTTCCTTTTTCGTTTTTTTTTTTTTTTTTTTTTTGATTAAGTAATCATGTCAATTGTGGACAAGTTCTCATGCTAAGTTGCTAACTGCACTTCAACACAATGAGAACAAAAAGGACAATAAATCAGATCAAGATACATAGCACAAACAAAACAATAAGCTGTGAAAGTCTAATGAGCGGACCCATTTCCCTTTTTCTTGAAGAAAAAAATTACTATTCAGCAACAAAAAAAAAAAACGAATGAAAAACTTTCTTAACATTAATTTTTATTTTTATTTTTAAGAAGCACCTTCCTTTAATTTGGGAGTTGAAAACTCACTTATTTAAAAATTAAAATAAATAAATAATTCTTTCAAGTTGCAACCAATATTTGACAAACATAACATAAAGGGGAAAGTTAATGGAAAAAAAATTATATTCTTGTGAGAAATACAACCCATAATTTCAAATGTGCCTCTTCAAAGTCCACACTTTCATTATTGTGTCAAAAGCTTGAAAATTTTGAAACACTTGGACCATATGTTATGTAGTTTTGTTTGGTACAATAATTAAAGTAGGAGGTTTAAAGTAACACATTTAGAAGTATTATATTTAATTTTTTAAAAAGAATAAAATTATATATTTTCATTAGATTGGAGCAGGTAGTTGTGATTTTCGTCTTAATATATATCTATATATATATATATATATATATATATATATATATATCATTCTGGGTTTGTAATCATTCATGATATCCTTATTAGCATCTGTTAGTGACTCTTCAAGATTGGTTGCCCAACTATTAAAAAGATTTTGAATAGACCATATATAGAGGCTTGTTCCCATAATCCCATCAAATCACATCCCACAAATAACTTATCTAAGAGTTGGTGACATTTCAAATTATTTAATTTTCTATTTATAATGGCTACCATGGCAAACTTAATTTGTGATCTATTACAATTGAACAATATAAAAAATGGAATAAAACACTGTTACTCGGATTTCGAAAGATTGTTGAATAGTTGGTCAAAAATGATTTGCATGGAGTGTAGTTGAATAGATGGTAAAACTCACAAACGGTCTGGGTTCAAGTTGTGCCAGCAGAATATTTTTGTCAATTTTTAAGAACCGATCCAAGGATCGGTTCCCGTTAACTAAGTCGAACTGGACAGGCCGATCCGGGTTTAAAAACAATGATCACTGTTTGTGAAATTGCATTTTTTTAATAGCTAAATTGTGAAATTGCATCTCATTGTTCTTTCTTTTATACCTCTTCCATCAAAGTTGATAAGGTCATGTCCCATTTTATATATATAATTTTATTATAATTTAATCAATGATCAATAGATTTAAAATTTTACAATTTTTTTTATATCAAAACTTGATGAAAATTCTAAATTTAACACTTTTGTTTAGAAAATTTCTTTCTCATATGTAATCAACATCGCATGTACAAATATAAGTAAATATATAAATCTATTTTTTTATTTGGTGTAAGGAAGAAAAACTTCGCTTTTTATTTTATTAATATATATATATATTTTTTTAAAAATTGAGGTGTACTTTTCTGTTATGTTTTATGAGGTAATAAATAAATAAATATATATATATATATATATTATCAATTTGTTACAGAAATTTCAATCTTTAACTCTTGCTCTTGGCATTTTCAAATATGTGCATTCAATGAGTAGAATGTCAGAGATTGTTTGATTTTGTTTATTTAAACCAATTTTATTTATGTTTTCTTAATGAGATCTTGTTCTGATTGTTTGTATCAACTTTATTAGTCCTTACAATATCATTTGTATAAAGTGTAAGAAAAGATTAGTTACGTTTTCTTAATAGGATCTTTTTAAAAAGTCTAAGAAATTAATTCAATCATTGTGCTTTGATTATAATTTTTTTTAATTAACCATTTCCTGCTATGCCAATGTTTGTCGTAGCATGAACATATTGGGCTGGACAATTATGGAAGCTCTTGGAATGAATGCAGCTATAAGGTTAGTGACAGAGAAACACACCTCAACAAAGCTATATATATGTTTCTGTACTCGATCGCAAAATGTCTGAAAAATTAAAACCAAAATATATTTTTTGCAGTGTGAGAGTTTCAAATGAATTGGGAGCATCTCATCCAAGAACAGCTAAATTTTCATTAGTGGTGGCCGTGGTAACCTCATTCTTGATCGGTGTTATCATCTCAATCATTCTAATCCTGTCACGAAACGTGTACCCATCTTTGTTTTCGAGTGATGCAAGTGTTCAAACTCTCGTCAAAGAGCTTACGCCAGTACTGGCTCTTTGCATCATCGTTAACAATGTTCAACCTGTTTTCTCTGGTTAGAAACTTAGAATTTTCTAGTTAAAAAATTATGATCTTTTGTTTTATAACACATTGGCGTCTTAAGTCTTTATATCATATTATCATCATCTTTTAAATAAAAATTCAGATTCTTGAGGGATATGGAAATAGATTTTAATTAATTGGGTGAATAATTTTTTTTCACAGGGGTGGCCATTGGGGCAGGATGGCAAGGTATTGTTGCTTATGTGAACATCGCATGTTACTACGTTTTTGGGATCCCTTTGGGTCTCATTCTGGGTTACAAGCTTGATTGGGGTGTCACGGTAAGTCTTGCTCTCCTGTTTTTTGTTTATTTCATCTCGATTACCAAGTGAAAATGGTGGGAAGTAGCAAGCAAGCATACTAGGAATGTTTAATAATTATGAGAGAAAATTATGAAAATAAAAAACAATCACAAACTTGTAATACCCAAAGAGGACCTCATTGCTTCAGATAAGCCATGTATCACCAAGTAAATGAATTTCGTACACTTTCTTTTTTATGTGAAACATGAACTCCATTGTCATTCTCAATCTTGCAGGGGATTTGGTACGGCATGATGATTGGAACGATCGTACAGACTGGTGTCCTCTTCATTATAGTTTATAGGACCAACTGGAACAAAGAGGTAAACCTTTTTTTCACATAGCATACACTAGCAAAACCATCCTCAATGAAATTCATTTTACCAAAAATAAAAATGAAAGAAAGAAAACAATCATCTTCAATCTTAAATATATAGTTGCATAACACAAACAGTGTTCAACGATTAGATTAGCCCATGTTAAGAATGGAAGGATTGACTAAATTGGTGTGAAATGCAGGCATCAATTGCTGAAGACAGAATAAGAAAATGGGGAGGGCCGAAAGAGAGTGATGTAGAGAAAACAAACCAGAGCTGAGAGTTCAAGGAAACATGCCTGAGGTTTTTTTTTTTCTGCAGAAGAATAAGATTATCATTGTTCAGCTAATGAGTGTTTGACATCAGCATTTTGAAGCTAGTTAGCTTAATTTTATTAAACTTTTTTGGTCTGGGACAAAGAGAGCTCATGATTTCACTTCCTTACTAGGAGCAAATAATATTTCTTCATATTGCCTGAAAATCTAGATCAATTTCAACTCAGTAGATCCGCTAATTTTTAGCGGAGCTAAGCTAAAAGGAGTTGGCTTTTTGGTTAGCCTATGCCTTTTTCCAACTGCTAGTGTTTGGTTAATTTGGGCTAAATATCATCCTTCCTCTTTCTGGCAAACACAATAAAAGCTGTTAGAAATACTGAATTCAATAGTATTGTATTTTTCACTGAAATAATATACATGAATGCCTTTATATAGAAGGCATATGAGTGCAGTACAAGTAAGAGTGTAATACAATGTGTGCTATATAAGTAA
The DNA here is from genome assembly GCF_040712315.1 of Castanea sativa. NCBI lineage: Eukaryota > Viridiplantae > Streptophyta > Magnoliopsida > Fagales > Fagaceae > Castanea > Castanea sativa. The sequence goes on along the minus strand of NC_134015.1, from coordinate 46,235,205 downwards.
GTAATCTAGTTGGGCCAAGCCCACAATACTATACACACGTTAACAAAGGCAACATAAATTTATAACCAATTGCTAAATTACAAAACTAGAGTATACTCATGCAAATATTCTTCAAATTATATTTCCGAATTTAGCACTAGTCCAATTAGACTATAAACCAAGATGTAGAACAATGACGCATTATTACTCATTCAACAAAATATATATCCACAAAAACCAAACCACCCACTCATCACCCAAGAGTAATTCTAGTGCTACATAAAAAGTCATAACTTTTGTCACAATTGGTGTCACAACTATCTTACATAACAAACTATGACTAACGGCATCAACATGTAACTTTCACATGGTCTCACTAGCTTTCCTCTACCACTTACAGTTTAACACATAGACAATTATAATAAAAGTTATGGATTATTATGTGGTTTTAGAGTTTTTGATCACCTTGCAGTAACCAAAACAGTATGATCATCAAGTACTTAAGTGACATTTTGCTATCTAAGGCAACAATCGACATTGCACAACACACAAAACTCAAATCCTATTGGCCATTGCTATGGAGACAATGAGATCAACAAAATACAAGGGAAAAGAAGAGAGAGAGAAAGAGAGAGATCAACAAAATGCAAGAGCATTAGAGATAGATTAGACATCCTCCTAATCCAGGCAAATTACACCATACAACTCAAGAAAGGCCAACTGTCACGACCTAAATCTATGGAACATGAATTTAGATGCAGGACTAGCCTGCTGAACTTATATAACTCAATAAACACAATTGATCCAGAATAAATTAAAACTCCAAAGAAACATGACTCTTAAAAACCTCTTACAAAAATCTAAACTCCACAAATTGAAAATAATCTCCACTGTATAAAACATGAATTACAAAATAAAGGCAACTGAAATTCTATAAGTCTTCAAGTAATACTGAAGTCACCTACAACTTCCACACTCTACCTTGCACCTTACAAAGTGATCCAAATGTTCTATATTCCCAACTACACTTTAATATGAAAATAGTAATTGCTAGAGTGAGCTACACATCTAGTAAGTAATTATACTAAATACACAACAGAATAGAGTCAAGCGAAACATGAGTTTGATTTCACAATTTCACTCAAAATATCAAATATAGTTTTCCAAACATATAAAGAACCACTTAATACATGTATAATCAAATCTTAAAGTCATTCGAAAATACATACAGATTAGAGCACAGTGTCACATATACACATCACATATCCTCACATAAAATCCTGTGAGCGGATACCAACATCTAACCTCTGCTGGTGAGGGATAGGAATGGCAATGGGTTGGGTTCGGGCCGGGTTTCTTCACACCCGAATCCGACCCGCGGGCCTGGACCTGGCCCGTTTATTAAACTAATTTTTTTCCCGGAGCCCAAACCCACCTTGCTGGGCCTTGTGGGCCCTGCAGGACCGTTTAAGCCAATCAGATTTAGGCCAATCCGTGGCCCAAATCGTGGCCCAACCAAAAAAAAAAAAAAGAATTGAAGCCTAAACAGAGCCCTAACGAAAATCTAATCACAGTTTAATAACTAAAACTATTCAAAAACCTCAAAATCAAACTAAAAACCAAAAAAAATGAGAATTGAATCAAAGCAACGAATAATTAAAATTCTAACGATTCGTCCTTTTTCTCACACTTTCTCGGTAACCAAACAGAACCAAAAAATCACGATTCACAAACCCAAAATCACAAGCACAGAAATCCCAAAATCACAAACACAGAAATCATTGAATATATGTTTAAATATAAATAATTACAACAGATATTATTCAACGACAAGTTGTTTGGGGTTTTGGTGGCTTTGAATTCGTTGAGGAACAGTGGGGGTTTCAGTCAGAGGGTGAAGGAAATGTTGAGTACGAAATGTCGATTGGATGATGCTACACCTGCATCACCTATGTACAGGTTTTCTGGGCTTGGTTGGGGCTGTCAGAGTGAGAAGAGAGGAGAATGAGTGAGCTCGGTTGTGGCTGTGGTGGTAAGAGGAGAGGAGAGTGAGTGAGTGAGAGTCGGAGAGAAGAGTGGGAGAGAAAGGGGCTAAGGGCGTGATGAGGCACTAAGGCGTGAGGGGCTGAGCGCATTGAGGCGTGAGCGGCTGAGGACTAATGGGAATGAGAGGCGGCTGGGCTGGGTAGTGACTTAGGGAGTTAGGGTTTACAAATTATAATGATATATATATATATATATATATATATAAGGGGGGGTTTAGTAATCTCACATAACCGGGTTTTATTCCAGCCGAGTTTCGGGTCGGGTTTTAGATTTTTTTTATAAAACCCAAACCCGCTTGGGGTTTTTTTTTTTAAAAAACCCATACCCGACCCTATTCTTTATCGGACAGGGTAAAATCCGGCCCATTAGGGTTGGGCCAGGCCGAATATCCGCGGGTCAGATTTAAATTGTCATCCCTAGTGAGCAATCAACACATATTCTCACATACAATCCTATGAGCGAATTTACACATATATCTGATCAATTCTATTAAAATTAAAAAAAAAACACTTATTTTGAGTCACATAATACAAAAAACAAAGTTTATACAACATAGAATAATTTTTATAATATTAACAATTATTCCAACAATAAAGGCATATCGAATATCTCAATATTAAATTGATACATAAATCAAAGGATGCTTGACTCCCTTAAATAACAAATAGGAATTGAGGAATTTATACAAATATAGTACAATTCTTGAGTAAATCTGAAATTTCAATTTGTTAAAAGAAACATTTTAAATACTATTTGGAGAATAGGAATATGGCTTTGAAATCACTTGGTTTTAACAACTTTAAAAAACAAGAACCTTTTTAGAAAACTTACTTTGAAACTCAATTATTTTTGGAAAATAGTTTAGTTTGAAAATCATCTTTTAGATGAAATTTGGACATTTAAAACGTTATTTAAAATTCGAAGTATCTCTTTAAAACATTATTTTATAGTGAAAATTTCTCTTTCAATTATGCAAAAATACTTTTAAGAAACTTTAGAAAATATAAGTTTGAAATACAAAACTTTGAAAAACTTTTAACTTTTAAGAACCTATTGGACAAAACTTGAGCATATTATACATAATTACTTACAGCACTTGAATCACTCTGAAAGTCCAGCTGAAACACCCCTCTAAATAGTCTAAAAATAATCTTAAATAAGACCTATAATCAATCATGGAAATATACTTAATATCTTCTACAAAATATAAAGCTTATAGAACTACAGAAATGGACTCACTAGGATTATACTTTGCCGAACTAATAACACTTTCAGCACTAAATTAACATTTTTCTAACCAATGGTATTCTAATCAATAATACATCCCTGCATTAATCGAAACTCATTTTACCAAGAGGAAATTCAGTAGGCAACACTTTAGGATTTAATATATAATCCCCAATGCAAATGGTGGGCCAAAACCAATATGATCTTGTTCATGAATTTAACATTCATTGACCCTACGGATTTAATATGAGAATTTTGGTATGAAAATCTCAAATCTGTCCTTATCCTTTTTAAAAAATTTGTAGATGTGTTGAACCCTTAAATGGTTCATTGTGTATGGAAATATTCAACACGTAGGCATAGACTATTAAAGTTATCAATACATCTATTAGAGAACTTGGACTTTAACAAAAAGTGAGAGCTAACTAGTGGCACCTGGGTAGGGTCGGGTGCAAATTGTCCAACAATCTAGAATTGACATTATGGTAGACCATCAACCTTAAAGCCCTCATAGTCCTATGAACATGATGCAGCCTTATTCATGGTTTTAATACTTTCGGCTTTTGTTCTAGACTCCGAATAGTGGCAACCTAGGATTTAAGAATAATTGAAATAGTGTAAAATCGTAATTTAAAAATTTACCAATTCAACAATCTACACATCACTAAAGTTTTCCATGATAAAATTGTAACTCCTTAATTCTTTGTTTCTAACGGTGAGAAATTATATCTTGAACAATCTGATTGCCTTTTCAATTGTATGTGCTCTAAACTCTAAGGAAAAACACATCTTAACCTCTTTGATAAAACCCTTCCTATGAAAACCCTTCTTATGAAAACCCTGATTATCTCTTCCTTTACCCTGTAGTTCATATTAGAGATGTGAGGTTAGTGAGGTAGTGGACTGCAATTATTAATAAAAAGCATACTTATGACCCATCAATTATATTTAAAAGAAAATTTAATAATAACTTCAAACAAAAGTGTGTGTGTGTGTGTGTGTGTGTGTGTGTGGGGGGGGGGGGGGGGGTAATTACACCAACACAAAAAAAATGGTTACATATAGCACATGGTCAAACCTAACTAGCAGTACTGTATCTTCAACAAGATCTATGAAGAAAAAGGCAAGGAAACAAAATGATGCCTAGCTTAGCAGAGTTGGTGAAGAAGAGGTACAAGAGTTTGTGAATAAAGTATATATTTAAAAAAAAAAAAAGAAAAAAAAAAAACAGTACTTAAATAGAGTAGTAAAAAAAAAGAGCTCAACGCAAATGGGAGTGAAAAACAAGCTGCATTAAGTAGAAAAGTGAGCTTTTTCTACCAAATTTGACTAAAATTTTTCTTAGGGCAACGTGAATGATCTAATGACCATGTTGAGGATAGCATCCCATCACGTGTTAACAACTTGTTTGGACACCTCCACCCAAGCAACATAAAAATACCAATGCTCTATTGCCTATTCCAACATCACACACACAATAACTTCAGGAGTCCATAATCTAAAAGTACAGAAGGAATACCAAACCAAATCTAAAAGTACAGAATGATATCAATCCAATCATGCCTCATCCCACTGACATGATTCTTAATATCACCAAGAACGCATGAATAATGGTGGAACTATGGAAGAAGCCACAAGTCCAACTTTTTTTTTTGACACAAGTCCAGCTTTGAATAGTTGGAATAATTACTTTTATACAGTCACATGGCCACTGTTTACCAAATGCTAGTCATAAAATATATTATGTAGTGGTGGTAGTATCAAGAGGTGCACTTAAGCGTAAATACCTTTCAGAGCCTAAGTGTTGAAGTGAAATGCACTTTTTTTTTTTTAAATAACTTAAAATTATTATTAATAAGAGATACAACAATCAAATTATTATGTAAATTGAAATACAAAATTTTATATAATTCATATAACATTTAGAGAAACCCTACACATACAATTTTAACAAAAAAAAAAAAAAAATACAAGTCAAGTCAATTTATTTTTTTGGATAAGCTAGATATGAATAATATCCTTTCTTAAATCTCCAATATCCATAATGCTCTATGACTAATTAGTAATATTAGTTAATAAATTAATCACATAATGACTATAAGACTACAAGAATTAGTTTGTTATGTTCAATATCAACCACTGAAGTAACTAAACAATTAGCACAAATATATTATATCATACTTTTTTTTTCATGAATGAGCTAAGAATATGAGGATATAGCAATATTGTAATTGATACTAGTTTTAATTTATGTTAAAAAAAGTCTTAACATTTGGTAATCACTAGTATGCAACCTCATGCATATGTACGGGTACATTTGAAACCAATCAGAATTACATACATACATACATACATACATACATATATATATATATATATAATTTTAAATTCAAATCTAATTTTGAGTCACATGCCTCATCTAATTTTTGCAAAAATTGAGGAGTTTAGATCCAATTAGATTCAAAATCATATATATATATATGTGTGTGTGTGTGTGTGTGTGTGTGTGATTTTGAATCTAATTGGATCTAGACTCTTTAGTTTTTGCACCCAATAATTCATTTGCCACAAATATTAAAAAAATTAGATGTGACACATGGCACAAAATTGAACTTTAATTAAAATTCAATTTAGAATCTAATTAAATTTAGACTTTTTGATTTTTGCACCTAATAATTCACTTAACACACAAATTTAAAAAATATATGAGACATGGCGCAAAATTAGACATAATTTAGAATCTAATTGGATATAGACTCTTTGGTTTTTACACTCAATAATTCACTTGTCACAAAAATTAAAAAATTAGATGAGACACATGACACAAAATTGAACTTTAATTAAAATTCAATTTAGAATTTAATTGAATTTAGGCCCTTTAATTTTTGCATCTAATAATTCACTTAATATGCAAATTTAAATATTAGATGAGACACGTGGTGCAAAATTAGACTTCAATTTAGAATTTAATTAGATTTTCTCTCAATTTTGGCTAATAATAATAATAATAATAATAATAATAATAATAATAATAATAATAATAATAATAATAATAATAATAGGTGAAGCTAAGAGAACCTCAAATTAGAATTTCAAATTAGAGTTTCAATTTTGTGCCATGTGTCCTAAATTATTTATTCTTAAAGAGTTTAATTTCTTAATTTTAGAATCAAATATGGGACGGTACCATATCATAAATATTCATCCAAGTGAGTTATTAAATACAAAAACCAAAGAGTTTGGAATAAATGAATTGTAAAAAAAAAAAGTGTTTCACAATAATTAAAAAAAACATGGAAAATTTACATTTTATACCTAATAATATTCTTACAAATTTTTTTAAAGAGTTAACAAAATATAAAAATGACTATCAATGGTATTTAAATTTTATATATATAGGAATTATATTATGCATCTTATTGTATATCTACAAATGTATCCATGCATATGCATGGGGTTACAAGCTAGTATATATATGTGTGTGTGTGTGTGTGTGTGTTAAGTTTTAGACTCCTTAACACAATATGTTTAACCTAATATTAAGCTAAGTTGATTAACAAGTTTGTTAATTAAAATTAGGTTAAACAAATATGTGTAAAACAAAAATGATGCGGAAAGTAAGGAACACAAAGATCTAATAGCTTAGGAAAACCAAACCGATAAAAAATATGGGGAGGATTTAACCTAGCTATCCTTAAGGTAAAATAGATCCACTATGAAAGAATTGAAATTTGTATAATAGAGCTTAGACCACTAACATCTTATTGTTACATCAAGTAGAAAACTTATTACTACAACCACGTGGCAGCTCTGAGTCCATAGACTATTTCTTTCTTTGATCCACCACAACCACAAGTTCTCCTACTTGTGACTTTGAGACTCCACTTAAAAGTTTCAGATCTTCTTTAAGTTATTTATGTAGCAACTGAAGTGATCACCAAGTTCTTAAAATGAATCTTAATCTTAATAACCCTAAGTGTGTATAAAGATAAACACCTATAGATCTCACAAGAGATTCAACACAGCACATCAAAGACTTCTAAAACATAGCTAGGGTTTTTATTTTTATATGTGAAGTAAAACATAAAACCCTACACTTCAACCGCACTTGGGCTAAATTGGAAATTCTGCATAAAATTAATTCTGCAGAAAATTCGAGCCTTGTAGAATTTGTCCAATAATTTTTGCAATCACTCAATTCCAATTTTACAATTAAACATACTTTGAGTAAACCTAAACCTAGACCCTATGTTTTGATCATGATTTGCCAACATATTACATATTAAAGTTATAATACATTAGTCTCTAAGGTCTTAGAACCTAACAATGTGAAATAGTGACTATGAAAACTTTATTATGTCATAGCTCACAAGTATAATTGATAGTGGATGATTGGTTTAACAAAAAAAACTTCAATCAAACTTAATTCAAAGTGTAAAGCATTGAGTGCATTGCAAACCATGGTTTTAAAACTCAGACTGTTTAATGAACCAAAAAATGAAGAGGTTCAAGGTCTTTGAAATCAGACTGAGGTTTAATTGAGGTCAAACAATGATGTGTCATTTAATATTTTTTAATATATTTGATACTTAAATTGGTTTGTATTTATTAATTTTTCATTCCTAACCAACAAGATGTGCGTGGCCTATTGGTTTGCATGCTAGACATGTTATTTTCACATGAACTGACCATTTTTTCTTCATCACTCATAGTTTACCAAATAGAATAATTGTAAGAAAAATTGCAGTCATAGACTTTTTTAAAAAGCAAACAATCTTACTATTTTTTTTTTTATATAAGTAAACAACCTTATACCAATTCCTTTTATGATAACTAAGCAAAAGCTATCTCACAATAAATTCATGTTTCAATAAATCTTATCCCTGTCAATAAAAACAAACTAAAAGGGTATGACTTAGTAGTATGAGTCCTAATATCATTTCACATATTATTTGACGGTAGTTGAATGATTCAAGCAGTGACACTTTAATAAATATGTTGCGAAAGTAACATAACAAGAAATCTATTAAGAACCCCTTAAAATAAAAATTAAAAATAAAAATAAAAAACCTAAAAGTATGAAGCTTGAATACTATATATACTTGTCGGAATTAATGCAGTTCACATCAAATAATTTCCTACTACAATTTTACTAGTAATAAGTCCTCTCCATCTTATAAGTCCTACCTCTCTCTCTCTCTCTCTCTCTCTCTCTCTCTCTCTCTCTCTCTCTCTCATGGAGAATGGTAATCAACCACTTCTCTCGTCCTCCAGAGAAGTGGACCAAGAGCAAGAACACCAGCTACAGTCCCTTCCAGTAGCAATACACACTTCCTCTACTGCTACCTTTAACGCCGATGCTGCTGACATCCCTCCCATCAAGAGTCCTGTCGATTTCTACAGAGCGTTCCTTACTGAATCAAAGAAGCTCTGGTACCTCGCCGGCCCGGCCATCTTCACCTCCTTATGCCAATACTCTCTCGGTGCCGTCACTCAAGTCTTTCTGGGCCAGGTCGGCACACTCGACCTCGCTGCTTTCTCCATGGAAAACTCTGTCATCGCCGGCTTCTCGCTGGGCATCATGGTACCCTCTACTGTTAATATTACAATACACACAGTTAACAATATTGATTCTTTGTATCTCAATTGGTTTTCTTTGTGCATATATCTACTCTTTAACAAAATTGAATTTCAATAGCTCGGAATGGGAAGCGCACTCGAAACACTATGTGGGCAAGCGTTTGGGGCAGGACAGATTGATATGCTAGGAATTTACATGCAGAGGTCATGGGTGATCCTGACCACCACAGGTTTGTTTCTCAGTCTTTTGTACATCTTCGCGGCGCCACTGTTGAAACTGATTGGACAGACTGAAGCAATATCGGACGCAGCGGGAGTGTTCGCACTTTATATGCTTCCGCAGCTATTTGCTTACGCTCTAAATTTTCCGATGGTCAAGTTTCTGCAATCACAGAGCAAGATCTTTGTGATAGCTTTGATTGCGGCTGTTACATTGGCTCTGCACACAGTGTTTAGCTGGCTTTTGATCTTGAAGTTAGGCTGGGGTTTGGTGGGTGCGGCGGTGGTGTTGGACTCGTCCTGGTGGCTCATAGTGATAGTGCAGCTGTTGTATATTTTAAGTGGGAGTTGTGGTCGAGCTTGGTCTGGGTTCTCATTGAAGGCGTTTCATAATCTTTGGGGATTCGTTAAGTTATCTCTGGCCTCCGCAGTAATGATCTGGTAAGAAACTCATGTAATGTCACTGTTAACACTATTTTGTTTAGGAAAATTATTACTTCACATTTAGAGACATCAAAGTATCTACATTTTATATGTAACCTAAGAATCACGTACATTTCGTATAAAATGCCGCACTCGTGTAGTATTTGTTTCATACTTATGTTATATCAATATTGTATGGCCAGTCGTTTTATATTAAAATTTTTTAGAAATTGTTCATGTTATCATATTATATCCGTATTCAGAGACGGAGCTAGAACTTAGAATTATGAGCACTTTTGCTACTTGCTATGTACAGTAACTCCAGCCTCCAGTTTTGCTACTTAGACACTGAGAGTTTTTTTTTTTTTTGGCTTTTATATTTTGTTTTAGATTTTAAATCTATACATTTTTTATGGTCTTTAGAAGGAGATAAATGTTAAAGATACAAACTTTTTTTATTATTTTAAATTATATAATGATTTGGTGAGTGGTATTAGTAAGTAAAAAAATAATGTAAGTGGTGGACCCAAATATGAACTAATAAAAATTTGCTATCTCAATAATTTGTAAAAATATTATAGAAAAGTTTATAACTATAATATTACTCTTAAAATAATAAATGATTTTGTTAGGGGAAAAAGTGTAATTTTATAAAAATAAAATTGCTAAAATTAATACTCATATATATACTAATATTTTTTATATAAAAAATTAGGGGGGCAAAGTCCAAGCTTAGCTCCGTCCCTACCATACCGGTACTCATGTTCGTGTTTTCAAGCCTATAACATATAGTATGTACACAGTATAAATTTTTTTGATGTGAAATAATTATGGTTATGGGTTTTATCCATTAATCCTATGCACTGAGGGAGATGTTAGACACAACTATTTTAGGACTTTATATCTTATAAAAAAAAAAAGGTAAAATGCAAAACTGGTTCTCTAAGTTTCTTTAAATTGTATTTGAGTTCTCTAACTTTGCGTTTGTTCATTTTAGTCCTCTAACTTTCAAGTTTATTCAATTAAAGTTTTTCCATCAACTTTTGTTATATGTTGTGGTTAATTTTTCAATTTTATAAATTTTCCTTCAAATGTTTTAATTTAAAAAAATTCAATTAATGATTGAAAAATATTTTCCAAATTTAGTTTTTCAAAAAATTTTAACAAAAATTAATGGAAATGTCTTAATTAAATAAATATGAAATTTAGAGTACTGAAATGAACGAACGTAAAGTTAGAGGACTAAAATGAAATCTGAAGAAAATTAAAAAATCAGTTTTGCATTTTAGAAAAAAAAAAAATATATATATATATATATATATATAATTTTAATAATTTCCGACCTTCCCTAGCTTACATTGAAATTAAACATGAGTTGTCACTTGTCAACGACTCATTAAATTGCAGGTTTTTCATTTTTTTTTTTTTTTCAATACTTGTAGAATTTAACATTTTTTTAAATATAAATATTAAAAACATCATTTAGTATATTATTAAATATATATACCTGAACTTTAACCAACAAAAAAAAACCCTGAACTTATATGTGTAGGGCACTAGTTGACAAAGACAATTTAATGTACGTGTACGCTGTCTAGACGGTTACATTACTTACTACTGACTAGCTCTTGAGTCCTCAGCTTCTTCCTTCAGTTTTTAATATTGATTATCTTCTTCTAATCATGTTTGGATATCCTAGAAAAATGGCCTTTACAAAATGCTATGTTTTATTTGAGAAAATATACCATATGTTCAAAAAATTTGGGTGACCTAATAAGTAACACAATGTAGAATTTTGTGAAGATACTGTACCTTCGTTTGGAAAATTCTAACTTGTGTCGTATTCCAACTTTAAAGGAAAACTAGGTGGCATTGGTTGGATGCCATTTTGCGACATGAATGTATCAAGTATCAACTATCAATTCAGTGACTGTTTTTCGCAGAAAAAGTTTTAAACCAATTTTGTGTTTATTTTCAGTTTCTATTTCAACTTTACGAATAAACAAATAGACTAATTATTTTGAAAAATAAGCTGACTTTCTTTTTTAGGTCTTACCTTTTAGTAAATACTAAATATGCTAATGAAAAAATGAGATATCAAACTCACTTAATTTCTTCTGCTTTGTTAGACACGAAATTAACAAGACACACAAATTCAAACTCAAGCAGAATGAATTTCCCTTTGTTTAATCATGTCATAATTAAGCATCAGTTATACTATATTTAAAAAATTTCAAAAAGCCAAATCATACCAAGAAAAACATATATAATCATCTTGAATTTAGTATCAAGTACATTGGATACATGTTAAATGTATCTACATTTATTTTTTTATTTTTAGAACATGTATCTAATAGAACATCAAATAATTTTTACAGAGAAACAATCTAATTGTACACGAATAAAAATCCATATAAATGATCTTGAATTTGTACCTATAAAAATAAATTTTTATTTTTAATAGTAATTTTTTTTAAAGAACCTGTTTGTCTGTATTGTAGTTCATAATTATTTAACATTCCTTAGACGCTCTCAAAAAACATAAATCGAATCTTGATCCAGCAGTAGTATTAAAATGCTTAGTTATTTGTTCTTTCTGGTCAATATTGGGTGCATACTTTCCTTCCCACCTAAATACAAAAAAAGGAAAGGTTAACAAGCACTAAAAGTGCAAAAAGACAAAAAAAAAATGACAGAAAAAAGACATCAAACAATATTTATAAACTAAAAAAATAAGATAAAACTGTAAAAATAACAAAAATTTTCAGAAAAATTTCAAAAAAATTGTTGTTAACATGCATCTTGTGGTACCCATTAACACAACCCTTTAAAAAAAGAAAATTTTCTTAGATTCAAGTTGAGTTGACTTGTGTGCCCAATTATTGAATGCTTGTTGTCACATTATTGAAACTTGAAAGTTTCTTGATCTAAGGGCATTCACATTATTGAAACTTGAAAATTTCTTGATCTAAGGGAATAGTTTAGAAAATAGTTTTAGAAACTTTTTATAAGAATAGAAAAAATCAATTGACTTTTTTTACTGTTCTTTATATTCTCCATAAAAGTAGTATTAAGTATTAACTTTTTTTTCAAATGACTTATTAGTAAATACTTTAAGAGTATCTATTAATTAAACTCATATATATATATATATATATTTATATTTATTGCTGAATAAAGTTTGTAGTATAATTTCTACTATTTAGTATAAAATGCTTTATTCTTTCCGGTCTATTATGGAACAAAGTTGTTTCATGTCTGACATTATTATTACTCTTTCTCTTCTCTTTTCTATTTTACTGAAAGGTTAGAAATGATTTAGTAGTTTATTACTGCACTTTTCAAAATTATTAGTATTTTTACTTTGCATATAATCTTATCATTAAACAATAACCCTATATGATTATATTACTACTAGAGGAGTATTCAGCAGGAAAAAAAAAAACCATGATGGGACACATGCACTCAAGGAGATCTCTCTTTTTCAATTGGTTCATACCTTTTTTTTTAATATACGATTATACTTTGATTTGTGGGATTCACATCATTCAATTTTAAATCTAATCCTTGAAATGATGAAAATATATTTAAATTAATCTTGCGTAGCTTGGAAGTGTGGTACTTCATGGCGCTAATTCTCTTTGCTGGATATCTACAAAATGCTGAAGTTTCAATAGATGCCTTGTCCATATGGTAACTCTCTCTCTCTCTCTCTCTCTCCCTAATTAATCATATAAATTTTTTTAATGCATCCAATATATCATACATTCCTATATATACACCAAGTACTCACAATGAGCGTCAAATTCTAATATGTCAACGGTCAAATGGCCTGTGACATATGCAATGACATAATTTAGAATAGGACAACTCTTGTCTCACTGCATTCAATCTTTTTCTAAGCAAAACTCTCTAAATTAGTAATTTGAATACTCTCTCTATACGCAAAAGGATGACTACCACTTTTTTTTTTTTTTTTTGTTAATGAAATGACTACCACATGCACATGTTATGCAGTTGAATCTGTCTATGTCTTATAATTTGTGCTAATCATGCATGTCTTGTGTTTTTTCTTCTTAATTTTCTTCCCCTCTAATAAGAGTAAGGATAAGCAATGCTTTTACTTTCTAGTAGCCCTTGTGAGTTGTCACCATATATCATAAAAACTATATATTCCCATTCTCCATAATATCTTCATCGTCAACATCACAAAACAGTCAAAACTAGTAATAAATGGTCGTCGATAATCGATACTCGAAACCACAAACTATAAGACATTCTACACACAATTTGACATGTCCACAAAATCAGAGGAATTCTCTTCTTCTTTTTTTGCATATATCCCTATTATATATATTTCCACATAAATTTCTTGCAAGTACTTAGTTCGTTCTTCATCATTATTTCTTTCATCACGTTTCTCATGCTGCCCCCTTTTTTTTTTGGTAAGTACTGATGCCACCAGGATGACAATTTTTCCCCGCCCCGCTTGACCCACCCCTCCTTGCTTCGCCCCGTGCAGATTTTTCCCGTCCCGCAAAGGTGATGGGGCGAGATTTTAGACCCGCACCACGGGGTGGGGCGGGGATGGGTTTACACTTTTTAGACCCACCCCGCCCCGCCCCACCCCGTGTTAATAAGGATTAGGTTGTAATTTTTTCATACTCTAAAATCCTACTATTTAAACAAAAATATCATCAGCTTATTTTATTCTACCTAACGTGATTCTACCTCTCTTTTCTCTCAAGCAAAGTTAGAAATAAGGTACCAATTTTAACTCTTTTTTTTGTCTTTTCATTCATGATTCATATATCTTTCTTAACTTACTTTTCATCATTAATATAATATGAGATTTTTGTGTCATACTATGAGATTTTTGTTGTGACATTGTCTTGTTAAACATTTAGATAATATTATTTAGTTTTTACTAAAAATTAGTTTGATTTGATAGGATAAATTTATTTATAATTTTAAGTATATTTTTAATATTGAAACATGTCATTTTATTTGAAAAAATGATAATAATTATAGGAAAAATTAACAAGAAATAAAGTTTTACGGTATAGGGTGGGGCTTTACGGGTCTTCGTGAGGCCTTAAGGGGTGGGGATGGCGCAAGAAATTTTCCCCGTCATGCGGGGCAGGGCGGGGATGGGGCAAGAAAAATCTATACGGGGCGGGGGCGAAGATCCCATCCTTCAGCCCCGACCTGCCCCATTGCCATCCCTACACCAGCACTCTGTTTTTTTTGGGTATAGTCGTAACTAGTAAGTACTCGTGCTAGAAACTTTCCTTTCCTTTTTTGTTTTTTTTTTTTTTTTTGGTAAGTACTCATGTTGAGAGGGGTGTTCACTAAACCGCATCAAAACTGCCAACAAAATGGCATAACTGCACCACACCGTAAGTAGCAGTGCACCGCACCGCACCACATGGTGCAGTGCTGTTTGCAGTTTTATAATAAAAAAACCGCACAAACCGCACCGCACCCTCTTTATATATTAATATATTTATTTATTTTTAATATTAAATATTTTATTAATAGTTTAATAAACCTAGTTTTTTTTTAAAAAAAAATAATAGTTTGATAGACCCAGCAAGGGTTGACTAGGAAAACCAGTCAAAAATAAAGAAAAATTAGCTTAATAGTTTAAAATTTGGCCCAAAATAAAAGGAAAAATAAGTTTTGGGTTGGGTAGAAAAATCCCAAAATTTGAAAAATATACCGACTTCAAGCTGTTCAAATTGCATCTTATACACCACACCGCAAAAGTGACCACAAAAATAAGGTGTGGTGCAGTTATGGTTTTGGCTAAAAATCTAAACCACACCGCATCGCACCACACCACACTACGCTACACTGCACATGTGACCGCAAAGATAAGGTGCGGTGCAATTATGATTTTAGCTAAACCGCACCACACCACAAACACCCCTCCTTATGTCAAGTTTGGACAAGGGCTCATGCTAGCTACACTTCAACACAATGAGAACAAAAAAGGACAATTAACCATTCGTGATATCCTCAGGGTCGGCTTAACTTAGGCGAAAATTTTAAGTAAGGTCTTTTTTATATTTAAATATTAATTAAATAATATTTATTAAAAAATATTTAAAATCTATTTTTCTTGTTTTTTGAGATACAAAATTACTAATTGGTTATTGCAAATTTTCTAAAGTCATGACCACTTTATACTTTAAAGTCTAAACCTACTCAAATAAAAATTAATTTATTACATGGTTCAATAAATTAGTATTACTATAATACAATTGAGTTGAGATGATATATATATATATATATATATATATATATATATATATATATATATATATATATATATTTATAATTATTAGTGTGAGGTTCCGAGGACCCAAGAACCCGAAGACCCGAGGAAAGGAAGGCCGATATGCATTAAGCAAGATGAAGCAAAGGAGTAAGGGAAATTACCTGGGGATACCTGAAGATGATGTGGCGTGGGCACTGCTGACGTAAGGGTTACAAATATCCGAAGGTGGCAGGCTAATTTAGAGGGTTGCATTAAATGCCCGGCAACAACCATTCTGGCAGCATTAATTGGAGGATACCAATTCAATCCGTTGCATTAATGTGGATATGACCTGAACAAACGAACGCGAAGTGAAGTTGAGCTCGTTTCATTACCGACGTGTGTCAGAGGGAAAAGCATAGTAGATTGTGAGGTGTAAGGTCACGATGAAAGGGGCAAATGATATAAATAAGAGTCAGGACACTACAGAAGGGGACTCTTTTTTTTTGTTGTTGAAGCCTCTCTACCAAATGTATCGTAAAAGGATCTTGAGTAAATAAAGCAGGAAACTGTTATATATATTTTTGGTCCTTACAATTGGCGCCGTCTGTGGGAACAACAACAACGTAACACATTCCATTTAGAAGTGTATGGCAGAGGTGTATCTAGAAGGGGAAGAATCAGTAAGTTCACGAAGCAGGGATGTAGCTGTAAGTCTCCAGCGTGACAAGGGGAAGGGACATACTTCAGGGGTGGTGAAAGCATATGATGGCGGTCAGGGTGTTGAGCAACGATCGCTAACTGAGGGGCATATGTCTCGCGACGATGTATTGCAACAGATGCAATCTGAGATAGCGTACTTGCGCAAGTGCGTGAATAGTAAGAATCGGAGACGCAAGGGTAATGCTAGCTCTTCCAGTGACAGTTCGGAAGCAAACCCTGGAGGAATTCATCCCCCATTGTTCGAGCCTACTCGAAGTGTGACCCATGCCAGTGTGTCTTCGGGCGTTAGGGCAAAGCAGCAGAAGGAGACGAGGATGCCCGATACTTATGGGATATATCGTGATGACGGGAGTGATGCAATGGGTAAAGCCCTGAGGCAAATTGCCAAATCCCCTTTTGTGGCAAGGATAAATAGGGCAAAGCTACCTCGTCGGTTTTCTCAACCCATTTTTACTATGTACAACGGGAGGACTGACCCTGTAGAGCACGTTAGTCATTTTAGTCAGAAGATGGCCGTTTATTCGAATAATGAGGCATTGATGTGCGCAGTAGTTTTCCTCCATTGGGGGCCCGTGGCGAGGTGGTTTCGATGCTCTGCGAAGGTTCTCTGATGTCTTTTGAGGAATTGACTAGGGCATTTGGAGCAAGGTTCATAACTTGTACTAGGATTCCAAAACCTTTGGATGCTCTACTGTCTATGTCTATGAGGGAAGGTGAAACACTCAAAACCTATTCTGACCGATACTGGGAAACGTATAATGAAATTGATGGGGATGTGGAGAGTGTAGCCGTGAGAACTTTCAAGGTGGGTCTTCCCACGGAGCATGGGTTGAGGAAGTCTTTGACAATGAAGGCCGCAATAAACATGCGTCAGCTCATGGAACGGATAGATAAGTATAAACGGGTAGAAGAAGATCAGATGTAAAACAAAGGCAAAATGAAAGGGTATCTGGAGAGGAAGGATTTCGGGTAGGGGGGTTTCAAGGTATTCGGCCCAAACGAGACTTTCCAAGCCATCCGAGGACCGCCGAGTCTCCTCTAATTAACTCACTATTTAAGGAACCCGTGCATCACATACTGGAGAAAATTTGGCATGAGCCATATTTTAGGCCACCCAACAAAATGAGTGGAGATGCATCCACGAGAAATCAAAACCTCCACTGCCATTACCACCAGGATAAGGGACACACCACAGAGGAGTGCCGGACACTGCGCGACCATTTGAATCAATTGATTAGGGCCGGGAAGATCAATCACTTATTGGCAAAGCCGAATGGGAAACAGGAACAACTAGACACTCGGAAATATTGGGGTCAGGCCCCTCAACCATCTCTAGGCACTATTAACGTCATCTTGACCCAGAGAGGAGAATTTGGGAATCCTTCTCGGGTCATGACTGTTCAA
Organism: Castanea sativa; assembly: GCF_040712315.1. NCBI lineage: Eukaryota > Viridiplantae > Streptophyta > Magnoliopsida > Fagales > Fagaceae > Castanea > Castanea sativa. Next base: position 46,217,342 of record NC_134015.1, on the reverse strand, counting down.
AACAAGTGTGGGAATGAGGACGTAGGGGAGGATCATCAAGCAAACAAGAGAGTGAGATCCTCGGTGACGCCCATATTGGGCTTTTCTGATAAGGATAAAGAGGGAACGTTTCAACCCCACGATGATGCCTTGGTCGTCACAGTTCATATCGGGGGATATGATGTGAAACGAGTCTTGGTGGATGATGGAAGTGGTGTCGAGATTATGTATCTAGACCTATTCAATGGATTAAAGTTGAAAGAGGAGGACTTGGAAAAGTACGACCATCCGTTGGTCGGTTTTGATGGCAATCAGGTGATCCCACGGGGAATGATTAGGTTGCCCGTGCAGGTGGAGGGTTCCGAAGTACAAGTAAACTTCATAGTTGTCATGGCATACTCTCCATACACGGCCATTTTGGCTAGACCATGGCTGCATGCAATGGAGGCAGTTTCATCTACTTTACATGTAATGGTGAAGTACCCTGTACGAGGAAGCATGGGAATATTACATGGCAGTCAATTGGTAGCCAGGCAATGTCTAACGTTTGCCACCATCCGAACAGGCCGAGGATCGTTGGAAGGGGAATATCTTGAGGCATCATAGCAATTAAAGGAGGCTGCTCGGGAAGTCGGCCTAGATGAGGATGAAGCTCGCCGAGCGCCTAGTCAAGGTAGTTATTGGGGTAGATGAAGAGAAATATTTTCAAGTCGGATCTAAGCTGCCGATACGGAAAAGAGAAGAATTGGTTCAATTCTTGCGGGATAATATTGATGTTTTTGCATGGACGACTTATGACGTACCAGGAATTAATCTAGAAGTTATCTGCCACCATCTGAATATTAACCCCCATGCGACGCCTAGACAGCAGCCTCCTCGGCGAGCATCTCAGGAGCACGCAGAAGTAGTTAAGGAGGAAGTTAGTAAGCTAAAGCAAGCTGGGGCAATCAAGGAGATCTTCTATCCTGAATGGCTGGCCAATACTGTCGTGGTAAAAAAGAAGAATGGGAAATGGAGAGTTTGTATTGACTTTACAGATTTGAATAAGGCATGTCCCAAGGATCCTTTCCCTATACCCAGAATTGATCAACTGGTAGATGCAACTGTGGGGCACCCCCGAATGAGTTTCTTAGATGCATTCCAAGGGTATTATCAAATCCCTTTGTCATTGAATGATCAGGAGAAAACGGCTTTCCGTGCCCCTAATGGTAACTACCATTACCGAGTGATGCCTTTTGGTTTAAAGAATGCAGGGTCCACTTATCAACGAATGGTGATAAGAATGTTTGATGCGCAGTTGGGGCGTAATATGGAAGCGTATATCGATGACATGGTCATTAAAAGTAAGAGGACAGAAGACCATTTGACAGATTTGCAGGAGACCTTCTCGGTGTTAAGAAAGTATAAATTACGCTTGAATGCATCAAAGTGTTCCTTCGGAGTGGGATCGGGAAAGTTTTTAGGGTACATGATTACTCATCGGGGAATTGAAGTTAATCCTGATCAAATTAAGGTTGTCTTAGGCTTGCATCCCCCTCAGAATCCGAAAGAGGTGCGTGTTGGCCGGTATGATCGGCCTTGACAATGTGTTTATATCCCGGTCCGCAGACAGGTGTCGCCCATTTTATCGCCTCTTGCACAAGTGGAAAGATTTCCGGTGGACTAACGAATGCAACTTGTCCTTTGAGGACTTAAAACAATACCTATCTAGTCCACCGATTTTATCAACGCCCGAGAAGGAAGAAGTGTTATATGCTTACCTAGCCGTCACAAATCACTCCGTAAGCTTGGTCTTAATACGGAATGACGATGGGGTTCAAAAACCGATATATTATGTCAGCAAGTCTTTACAGGAAGTAGAACAACGATACCTGCTTCTAGAAAAAGCGCTTCTAGCCGTGGTGCATGCGACAAGGAAATTGCCCCATTACTTCCAAGCTTACACCGTAGTGATACTTACTCAACTGCCTTTACAAGCTATCATGAGGAAGTCGGATTATATGGGTCGTGTAGCAAAGTGGGGAACCAAACTGGGAGCTTATGACATCAAGTATATACCCCGAACAGCTATCAAAGGGCAAATCCTTGCTGACTTCGTGGCCGAGTTCACGGAAGGTCAGGTTAACCACGAAGGTACCATGATGACAGTAATGTCCATTGGGCTGGAAAACGTCACTCCTTGGGAAGTCTACACGGATGGGGCGTCAAATCGAAAGGGAGCCGGGGTTGGAGTCGTGCTAATATCTCCTGAAAAGCTAGTTATTGAAAAGTCCTTGAGGTTAGGATTCCCAGCCACTAATAATGAGGCCGAGTACGAGGCTCTCTTGGTGGGCGCCCAAATGGTTAAACACTTGGGAGGAAGGGTAATAAAGTTGTATTGTGATTCCCGATTGGTAGTAGGGCAAGTTAATGGAGAATTTGAGGCAAAAGATGAACGAATGAAAAGCTATCTCAAGCGAGTTCAAGGGGTGTTGGGTTTGTTTGAAAGTTTCAAGGTACAGCAAGTCCCAAGGGGACATAACTCTCATGTTGATTCATTAGCAATGTTAGCCACCTCATTGGGTTCGAAATTACCACAAATGGTCATGGTGGAGGATTTACTGTCCTCTAGCTTGACCAACCTCTCGGCAGTACGGATTCACAGCGTCCATGTTGGTCCAAGTTGGATGGACCCAATTGTAGCTTTCTTGCAACATGGAAAGCTACCTGAAGATAGAACAGCGGCCGAGAAGGTACGAAGAAGCGCTCCCCGATACTGGCTATCAGAGGAGCAAAAACTCTATAGACGTTCCTACACAGGACCGTACCTGCTTTGCGTGCATCCTGAAGCTGTGGAACCTTTGCTGGAAGAATTGCATGAAGGTTTGTGTGGGAGTCATACTGGAGGAAGATCACTAGCTCATAGAGCCATGACCCAAGGGTATTGGTGGCTGAGTATGCAGAGAACCTCTCAAGATTATGCCAAGAAATGTGACCAGTGTCAAAGGTTTGCGCCTAGCATACATCAACCAGGAGGTAACTTAAACCCGTTATCCAGCCCATGGCCCTTCGCTAAGTGGGGTTTAGATATCGTTGGACCTTTTCCTCGGGCACCAGGTAATAGGAGATGGCTCATTGTCGGCACAGATTACTTCATGAAATGGGTGGAGGCTGAGCCATTAGCCAATATTAGGGATATGGATGTGAAGAAGTTTATCTGGAAAAATATTATAACTCGCTTCGGAGTCCCTCATACTTTGATTTCTGATAATGGGCTTCAATTTGATAGTAAGGCTTTCCGGCGATACTGCGCAGAAATAGGAATAAGAAATGGATATTCAACACCGTCCTATCCTCAAGGAAATGGTCAGGCTGAAGCAACAAATAAAGTCATCTTGGCAGGTTTGAAGAAACGATTGGATGATGCTAAAGGAGGCTGGGTAGAAGAATTGCCTCATGTATTATGGGCTTATCGCACTACGCCCCGAAGATCGACAGGCGAGACTCCCTTTTCAATGACGTATGGAATGGAAGCTATAATACCATTAGAATCGGGCTTTCCCACCCTGAAGTCCGACCAGTATGATGAAGCGAGCAATCATGAGAGGATGTATGATTGTTTGAATACTATTGAGGAAAGGAGAGAGGTAGCCAATGTGAAAATGGGCGCTATCACAAAAGCTCAAGCGTACGTACGACAAGGGAGTTAGATCCACACTCGGTACCAGTGTGATTTGGTGCTAAGAAAGGTAGTGGGGGTAGCAAAAAATCCCGCTTGGGGAAAGTTGGGTCCTAATTGGGAGGGGCCGTATAAAATTACCTCATTACAGGTGAATGGGGGCTTATCGTCTAGAGGATCTGGATGGAAGGGTGATTCCTCGCCCTTGGAATGTAAATAACTTACGACGTTATTATTATTAAGAAAAGAATTTCCTTTTGTGCGTGGTTTCCATTCGTATCAATTCTACATCATTTGCAAACATTCAAGTGTTAAACTGACCTTAGTTCTTGTTCGGCTCCTCGGACCACAAGTCTAAGAAAAATTAACCACTTGCAAACATTCAAGTGTTAAACTGACCTTAGTTCTTGTTCGGCTCCTCGGGCCACAAGTCTAAGAGAAATTAATCACTTGCAAACATTCAAGTGTTAAACTAACCTTAGTTCTTGTTCGGCTCCTCGGGCCACAAGTCTAAGAGAAATTAATCACTTGCAAACATTCAAGTGTTAAACTGACCTTAGTTCTTGTTCGGCTCCTCGGGCCACAAGTCTAAGAGAAATTAATCAGTTGCAAACATCCAAGTGTTAAACTGACCTTAGTTCTTGTTCGGCTCCTCGGGCCACAAGCCTAGGAGAAGTTAACCCCTGGCAAAATGTAAGGGCTAAACTGATTTTTGTTCTTCTTTGGTTCCTCGGGCCATAACTTAAGAATTGTAAATCCAACAAGATCACGGCTAAGGAATCTCAAACATCTAGAGCATTAGCATAAAACAAATCATTAAGCCTTGTCGTTCAGTAGCATATTGAATCTCAAACCTTCCTTTTTAAACGTCAAAAAAGGTCAAGGGGAGAAATTATGGTGCCCAGGTTAAGCCTTTTGTGTTTCTTAAAGTCACAAGTATAATGAACAACGTTGTAGTGATGTTATGATTGTTAGTTCAAGAGAGTTTTTATCTGGATGCATACAAATAAATGGCAGCGCATTGTAATAAGACTTGTATATGAAACAGAAGAAAAGAGCTAAATTTTAATTTCTTAACAAATATTTGTTACAAAACTGGGACAATCATAGCCCCTTACATCCGTAAAAAAAAAAAAAAAAGAAAACAACAAAAGAAACAAAAAGAAGAAGGAGACAATCACGATAGAATGACTAAGCAGCAGGTTGCTTGTCCTTTCTTTTCTCTGGTTCTTTATCTTTTTTCTTCTTTTTTGGCTCTTCAGCCACATCACCTTCAATTACTTTTTCCACGGGCTGAGCTGTGGGAGAAGGGCCTTTTGAGGTTGCTGCATCAGAAGAGTCAGGAGCAGGGATAGGCTCAACTGGTTCACTTGGTAGCATGGGGGGAGCAGGTGCAAGTCGTAGTGCTGAGGGATAGTAAACACTGTCTGGAGCCCGAATTTCAGCATCGGTAGCTACTCCAGCAGCGTCCAAGGCATGACCCCATACCTCCAAGCAAAACGCCCTAGCAACCCCTTTGAGTTGGGCGGTCAAGCTATCCGAAGCCTTTTTCATTCCCGCATCGTATGTTGCTTGTTCCGCTACGGCCTGCTCCTGTTCCTTGGCAGCCAGTTTCTCTTGCGCTTGCTTAAGCTCAACAACGGTAAGAGCAAGTCTACTTTGTGCTTGCTTTTGAGCCTCAAGAGCAAGGTTTGCTTAAGATTCATAGCTTTTTAGTGCCGACTCAGCATACTTGTGAGCTTTCTCTACCTCGGACAGGCGAGTGAGGGTCTCTTTCAAGTTCAACTCGGCTTCTTTTTGGGCCTTCACTGCCGCCTCGGCATTTTGATCAGCTTTTCGGGCAAGGTCCAGTGAGTGATCTACCCACTCCTCAGCCATAAATGAAGCTTGGACCGCCTGATTCGAGATAAAAAAAAAATTTAGTCATAATAAAGAGTTAAACTCATATATGGAATGTGCAAAGGTTTAGAAAATACCTTAGCTAAGTCCTGCTTCAAAGACAAAAAAACTTCCCTCTTGCGGAAGGACCGCAGCTCTGCCATATCTTCGGGAAGGCATAGAGCCTTCTCAAGACACTCGGCCACTGTGCTCGAGCTTCCCTTCGGGGTCCCTCAAGTTCGCATCATCCATAATAGGGCTACCCGAGCCGAGAGTAAAGCCGGGTCGCCAAAGCCGACGCTCTTCTTTATAGACTCACTACCGGGGTCCTTAGACGAACCGCAGGGAGCCTTTTGGTAAGGGCTTTCCCACTCGGTATCTTTAACTCGAAGGGTCAAGACTTTCCCCTTCTTCGATTTCTATTACATGTTTGCTACTTTGGCCCCTTTTCCGTTTTTTATCCACCGCCTCCGAGGAAGGTGCATGGGTAACAGCCGGAGTGACTGGACGAGGTGGGACCGGAATCGCCGGTGAAGAATCGCCCGCGTGCGCCTGCAGTAAGGCCAACAGGTCGGGCTCCTTCTCTTGAAAACCCATTTCACTGGTTGATGGATTAGAGCTGGAAGGAGCGTCTAGACGGTAGAACACCTCAAAATCTTTCTCGGTCACTTCGGGAGGATTTGGCTCGGGCGTAGCAGCTCTTTCTTCGGCTACAAGGTTAGCAGCTTGGTCTAAGGAGGGATAAAGTAACTGGGCGGCAAGAGGAGCAGGAAGCTGTGCGTCTTGAGTTCCCGGCAGGGAGGCGCGAGCAAGAGGAATCCGGGGGCCGCAACGTCAATCCGAGCTAATCGTAGATCTCTTGCTCTGATTACGTTCTTCGGGCTTTGAAAGCGTTTGGTGGATGGTGGGTACCCGAGGATAATGTGGGCTGCTCGGAGTTGTCCGTCCCGGTGTACAAATATTTCTGACCGAAGAATCCGGTTCAGGTCAGCTCGATTCACAGCAGATAAGTTCGGAGCGGTGTGGAAATCGTCTGCAATAAGGAATGGAATGGTTAGAATGAATAAGTTAAACAAAGCAGAACGCATAAAAAATTTTGGTCATTCCTAAATGCCAGGTCAGTCCCCGGGAATACTACTTGGCGTCCCTTCTCGGTAGGCGTGTGCAAGCCGTCATGCCGCTTGCCCGAGACGACGAGGTAATCTTCGTCCATCCCTTTACTTGAGTCGGGTAAGCAAGAGATCACCTTAACGGAAGGGAATCTACATTTCATGTAATATTTAGTCCTATCCCCTTTTTGCGCTTGTACACCCAATTTACATCTTGCCATGTCAAATTGGTCCCCATCTTTCGGTTAAGCGCGTCTACGCATCCTAAAATTCTAAGGACGTTTGGGGAACATTGGGAGGGGGTAAGCCTATAGTTTATTAAAAAATCCCTGGTTACCCTACCCATAGGAATCTCCATGCCCCCCTCGATAAACGCAATCATCGGAATCAGAACGGACTCAGGGGGGCGAGGTACGAGTGGAATCTCTTCTTCCTCACAATACGTGATGCTTTCGTCATCAGGGATCCTATATCGGTTTTTAAAGGCAGCCTTTGCCTCATCCGTATTTACTAGCTTAGCGTACCTACCCATTAATCCCCGCGGTAAGACGAAAAAAGCAAGCAAATAGAGAGAAATGAAGGGAAAACGAACACACCTCTGAAGATCGCTTAAAGATGGTCCTCGGGAGCTCACTCTTCTTTCAATCCTTCAGAATGCCAAAATGAGCTACATCCAGCCAAAGGTTTTTTTTTTATAGGGGTGGGGTAAAAGAAATAAGAGCGGTAACTTTCCCGCTCATAATTGCAAGCGGGATCTGAACCGTACATTACCCATCCAGCCGTAGAACGTGCGCGGGAAAAGAAACGCCAGATTCCATAAATGCTCCATCGTGGGATACGAGGTGCCAGACGTGGGTCATGGGGCAGTGAAAAGACGTCTGTACGTGTGAAACCAAAGGGAAGGTAAGAAGCGTGTGTAAGAAGTTAAAACTTGGTTATTAACTGATCGTTAATAACTCAAGTGTTAAAGGGGCTGTTGTGAGGTTCCGAGGACCCAAGAACCCAAAAACCCGAGGAAAGGAAGGCCGATATGCATTAAGCAAGATGAAGCAAAGGAGTAAGGGAAATTACCTGGGGATACCCGAAGATGATGTGGCGTGGGCACTGCTGACGTAAGGGTTACAAATATCCGAAGGTGGCAGGCTAATTTAGAGGGTTGCATTAAATGCCCGGCAACAACCATTCTGGCCGCATTAATTGGAGGATACCAATTCAATCCATTGCATTAATGTGGATATGACCTGAACAGTGCTGAACGTGAAGTTAGAGCTCTGTTTCATTACCGACAGACAGGTGTCAGAGGGAAAAGCATAGTAGATTGTGAGGTGTAAGGTCACAATGAAAGAGGCAAATGATATAAATAAGAGTCAGGATACTACAGAAGGGGACTTTTTTTTTTTTTTTGTTGAACCCTCTCTACCAAATGTATTGTAAAAGGATCTTGAGTAAATAAAGCAGGAAACTGTTATATATATTTTTGGTCCTTACAATTAGTTAGTTTGATAATTTATAATAATCCATAAAGTTAAAGCTTGCATAAAAAAAAAAATTATTTGAGTGGGTATACATTGGGTGTGGGTGTGGGTGTGGCTTGTGTGGGTGGTTACTGGGTTAGTGAATGTGTAGGCAGCCGTGTGAGTGGGGGCTAGCTAATAGCTATATACGGAGATCTCTTGCACTTGCATAGTAGTTATGAAATTTTTTTTTCAACATTTTTAGATTATAAAATATTATATACTCAACAGTTGAGTCCTATCAGGCTATCATTCTATCAAGTATCAAGTTGTGTGCAGTGTGCAGTGTGCAGTGTCACTATAGAGTGTGACAGTGAGTAGACTGTGCATTATTTTTTTTCCTTTTTAATCTTCTACAATTTAGGATAGAATTTTTATTGATCAATAAAATGACTAATTTTTTTTTTGTAATTAAAATATATAGATAAATATATTTTACATATAATTTTTTTTTTTTTACAAGTGGAGGCCTTCTTTTATTCGGGAGTCTTAGCCTCTTAGGCAATTGCATCCATTGTTCAGCCAACCCTAATATCCTTGTTAGCATCTGTTAGTGACTCTTCAAGATTAGTTGCCCAACCCTAGACTATATATAGAGGCTTGTTCCCATCAAATCACATCCCACAAATGACCTATCTAAGAGTTGGTGACATCTCAAATTATTTAATTTACTATTTATAATGGTTACCATGACAAACTTTGTGATCTGTTACAATTGAACAATATAAAAAATGGAATAAATTACTGTTACTCAGATTTCAAAAGATTGTTGAATGGTTGGTCAAAAATGATTTGCTTCTTTTTTTGATGAACAAAAATGATTTGCTTTGAGTGTAGTTGAATAGATGGTATAAATAAAATTAATAATTCGAGATGTCATAGACTCATGATGCACCAAGTGCATGGGGTCCAAGGAGCACTTGGGTCGAGCTGTCTGTTTGTTTGTGAATTTTCATGGAATATAAGCCTCATCGACCGATACCGTTGGGAAATTGCATTTTTTCTTTAATAATTTAATCAATGATCATTGATTTGTTATAATTTAATCAATGATCAATAGATTTATAATTTTAGATTTTTTTTAATATTAAAAACTTGATGAAATTTTTAAATTTAACACTCATTTTTTTCATGAAATTTCTTTCTCATATGTAAAATCTGATCAGCGACATCGCATGTACAAATATAAGTAAATATATAAATCTATTTTTTTATTTAGTGTAAGGAAATTTGTTTTTTTTTTTTTTGTCTGGACTCTGGAGGGGTACTTTTCTGTTATGTTTTATGAGGTAATATATATTTTTTATCAATTGGTGACAAAATTTCAATCTTTAATTCTTGCTCTTGGCGTTTTCAAATGTGTGCATTCAATGAGTAGAATGTCAGAGATTATTTGATTTCGTTTATTTTTTTTTGCTGAATGTTTGATTTCGTTTATTTAAACCAATTTTTATTTATGTTTTCTTAATGAGATCTTGCTCTAATTGTTTTGTATCAACTTTATTAGTCCTTACAATATCATTTGTATAAAGTGTAAGAAAATATTAGCTATGTTTTCTTAATGGGATCTTTTTAATAAAGTCTAAGAAAATTTTATTTGAATTTGGAATAACAATTTTTGCGAGTAGAAAAAAGTTATATAATCGTTATAATATTATTGTGCTTTGAATATATGAAGCCAGTGCAATACATGGGCCTAAGCAGCTAGTGTATTTTACACACCCATTTTTACACTAAAAACCTAATTTTTCTATTTTACACATTCACTTTTACAAAACACCCACGTCAATTTATCTATTTTATTATTTGTTTTATTTAAATAATCATTTTCTCACTTTTTTACTATTATTTTATCTCAAACCCTCTCTCTCCACTCACGAGACTCTATTCTAGAGTCTTCTCTAAAACTCCTCTATTCCAACATTTTCACTCCTCTTTGAAACTCCTCTCTATTCCAAACTCCTCTCTGAAATTTCGATCCAAGCAGGGAGCACGACACTAATCTGAAACTCCAATCCAAGCTAAAATTTCCTCTTTATTCTAGACGTCAATCTAAAATTTCCATAAAACTCCGATCTATTCCAAACGCCGATCTAAAATTTCCATCTGAAACTCCAATCCAAGCACGGCACCAATCTGAAACTTTGATCCAAGCACGGCGAGAAGATCCAAGCCCGCCGATCCAAGCACATCGATCCGCCATAAGCGCCGACCCACTCTCTCTGTCTCTGTTGGTGTGTGAGTGTGTTTGGTTTTGTGGTGTCTGTGGTTGATTTTTTATTTTTGTAGTTGATTTTTTATTTTGTCTATGGGAGTGTGTGTATCAAAGGAAAAAGTAGATGATACGGGCGTTGGTTTTGCAAATGGATAAGAGAGAGAAAAAAAAAGGAGCGAAATTAGAAATGATTAAAATAATGTATAGAAGAGCTACAGTAACCGTGTATATATGCACGGTTACTGTAACTTTGGTATATTTGTGCACAATTTTGTACAATTTTACACCCACTGATGTGGGTGTTTTTTTGTCAAAATGTGTAAAAAGAGCTACTTTTTGTATTTTGCAAGATTATTCATGGACTGATGTGGTAGCTCTAAAGCTATTCTATCATTATTGTGCTTTGAATATAATTTATTTTTTATTAACAATTTTCTGCAATGCCAATGTTTGTCGTAGCATGAACATATTGGTCTGGACAATTATGGATCTCTTGGAATGAATGCAGCTATAAGGTTAGTGACAGATAAACACACCTCAATAAAGCTGTATATATATATATTGCAAAATGTCTGAAAATTAAAACCAAAATATATTTTTTGCAGTGTAAGAGTGTCAAATGAATTGGGAGCAGCTCATCCAAGAACAGCTAAATTTTCATTAGTGGTGGCCGTGATAACCTCATTCTTGATTGGTGTTATCATCTCAGTCATTTTAATCCTGACACGAAACTTGTACCCATCCTTGTTTTCGAGTGATGCAAGTGTTGAAACTCTCGTTAAACAGCTTACACCAATACTGGCTCTTTGCATCGTCATTGATAATGTTCAACCTGTTCTCTCTGGTTAGAAACTCAGAATTTTCTAGTTAAAAAATTTTCGATCTTTTGTTTTATAATACATCCTCTTTAGTCTTTATATCATATTATCTTCTTCATTTAAATAAAAATTCAGATTTTTGAGGGAAATGGAAATAGATTTTAATTAATTGGGTGAATAATGTTTTTTTTCACAGGGGTGGCCATTGGAGCAGGATGGCAAGGTATTGTTGCTTATGTGAACATTGCATGTTACTACGTTTTTGGGATCCCTTTGGGTCTCATTCTGGGTTACAAGCTTGATTGGGGTGTCACGGTAAGTCTTGCTCTCCTATTTTTTGTTTATTTCATTTCTATTTCCAAGTGAAAATGGTGGAAGTAGCAAGCAAGCCTACTATATATATAAAAGTTGAAGCGTAGCATTTATTGTTACTGCACTCCAGTTGAGCCACATTAACTCCACGCCGTTATCTTTCTTTTTTACAACTTTCCTATAATGCGCTCCAGTTAACATTTATTTTTTAAAATATTTACACTTCTCTAACCTTTTTCCTTCTCTTACCTTTGCATCTCTCCATTACTTCTCCAACCTTTTTCCCTCTCTTATCTTTTCGTCTCCCCGTTACCCTCTACATTAATATCATTCTGTCTCTTTCCCTTTATCTTTCTTTATTTTTATCTCTTTTTATTCACATCCTCTTACTATAAATTTGTCACTACCTCTTCCATTCTATGCATAGTTTTCTCTCACAAAAAAATGTTCTCTCTCCCTCAATTTTTTCATGGATTTTTTATTTTTATTTTTCTTGTATCTCTGCTTTAGATTGATAATTTTTTATATTATTTAAAACTCCACTTTGGATTAATGTGATTCAGTCTTGTCTTTAATAATTATGAGATAAAATTTTGAAAAGTGAAATCAATCACAAACGTGCAATACTCAAGAGGATCTTATTGCATCAGATAAGCCATTAATCACCATGTAAATGAACTTCTTGTCCCTTCTTTTAATGTGAAACATGAACTTTTGTGTCATTCTCAATTTTGCAGGGGATTTGGTACGGCATGATAGTAGGAACAATTGTACAAACTTGTGTCCTTTTCTTTATAGTTTATAGGACCAACTGGAACAAAGAGGTAAACTTTTTTCACATTTATCTTATGTATATGTGGCTCCTAATGAAATTCCTTTTACTCAAAAAACAAAAAAAAAAACAAAACAAAACAAAACAAAACCAAAAATACAAAACACAAAACAAAAAAACAAAACAAAAAACAAAAACGAAAAACAATTGTCTTCAATCTTTCTAACTGGAACGATAATCTTAAATCAGTAAAACCTATTACACATGCCAGTTTGCGCATAGTCTATACACAAGTGAATTTAAATTGAAATCGTCGTAAATAGACATGCGTGCAAAATGGTGTGTGTAATTAACACTGTCCATATTAAATAGTTACATTATACAAACAATGCTCAAAATTAGCCCGTGTTAGGAATGCAAGGATTGACTAAATTGGTGTGAAATGCAGGCATCAATTGCTGAAGACAGAATAAGGAAATGGGGAGGGCCGAAAGAGAGTGATGTAGAGAAAACAAACGAGAGCTGAGAGTTCAAGGAAACATGCCTGAGATTTTTTTTGCAGAATAATAAGATTATCATTGTTCAGCTAATGAGTATTTGACATCAGCATTTTAAAGCTAATTAGCCTAATTTTATTCAACTTTTTTGGTCTGGGCCGAAGAGCTCATGATTTCACTTTCCTTGCTAGAAGCAATAAAATTTCTTCGTATTGCCTGACAATCTAGATCAATTTTAAGATCGGCTAATTTCTAGTGAAGCTAAGCTAAAAGGGGTTGGGTTTTTGTTAGCCTATACCCTTTTCCAACTGCTAGTGTTTGGTTAATCTGGGTTGCCAATTCAACCCCCTCCTCCTTCCTCTTTCTGTCAAACACAACAAAAGCAACATAAATTCATAACCATGTACTAAATTACAAAACTGGAGCATACTCATGCAAATATTCTTCAAATTATATTTCCGTATTTAGCACTAGTCCAATTAGACTATAAATCAAAGATGTATTTAGCACTAATTAATCCAATTAGACTATAAATCATTAAATCAAGATGTAGAACAATGTCCCATTATTACTCATTCAACAAAATATATATTCTTAAAAACCAAACCACCCACCCATCACCTAGGAGTAATTCTAGTGCCACATAAAAAGTCACAACTTTTGCCACAATTATCTTATGTGGCAGACTGTGACTAGCTACATAATGTCACTTTCACATGGTTCTACAAGTTTTTCTCTACCACTCATAGTTTGTCATGTGGACAGTTATGGCAAAGGTTGTGGTTTATTATATGGTTTTAGAATTTTTAATCACCCAATAACCAAAATAGTATCATCAAAAACTTAAGTGATGTCTAGCTAGCTAAGGCAACAGTCAACATTGCACAACACACTACACTCAAATCCTACTGGCTATTGCCATGGAGACAATGAGATAAACAAAATACAAGGGAAAAGAAGAGAGAGAGAGAGAGAGAGAGAGAGAGAGAGAGAGAGAGAGAGAGAGAGAGAGAGAGAGAGAGAGAGAGATCAACAAAATGCAAGAGCATAAGAAATAGATTACATCCTCCTAATCCAGGCAAATTACACCATACAACTAAAGAAAGGTCAACACTAAGAAGATTGTTACATACAACATTGGAAAAACTAGTTTTGCATCTCATACAAAACCTGCAATGGAAGTAACACAAGGATCTACTTCAATCGTGAGAGATAACATATAACATTGAATTCTAGAACAAAGAACAGAAAGCGTACCTTAATGCAATGAAATTCAAAAACATGACTTGAGAAGTTCTTAAATCTTTGCCCTAATTCCACATGGTGCCCAAGATAAATAGTCTCTCAATCAATTCTTAAGTACGTTGAATTTTCTTTGGAAAAATGTATTCAAAAGATCTTGCAGAGAAAAACTATTTTTCTCTTCTTTTAATCATACGTACATTTTTAACTGCCTGGAAAGTTACTTTATTTAGTAACTCTTATTAAATATAAACTGATTATCTAATTGGGTTAACCTTTTGAGCCAACCTAATTGGGTTTTAGTATACGAATCGAGATGGAACCAAAGAGACAAATAAAACTCTAACTCCAATGAGCCTAGGGCTTATCTGTTAATTCTTGACAAGTCCAAAGTTACCATTAATTGTATAACAAGTACTACTATAGAAATATAATTGCACGCTAAGCCTTATTAGTAAATTATATCCCAAGACTCTAATATGATATCAATTGACCCCTCCATGAAATATCCATAGTGTACAAAGTCATAATGAACTATCACTTTGTAAACAGCTATTTTATTCCTTGAGGCCCCGATTTAGTCTTTTAGTTAAATCTAATTTCATTAAATATAAACTTTAGTAACTCCTTACTAGTTACTAAAGTGGTAGGCACTGAATAACCAGTTCCTATTAAACTTATCTCAAGGGAATAATTCGTATCTTTATAAAAAGATATTATGGATTTTATCTTAAAAATATGTGTTCCCTCAACATTACGTGCAGTTACCCAATATACTGAGATTTTAAAATTATATCTCACTCCTAATATATCAAAGTAACCTACACTTCATGATCGGGTTCACTATCCTCTTAGGATTAAGAATCTATGAAATTAGAAGTCATGAGATTTATTATTCAAGTGATAATTGTTAATTGAATAATTAATTTCACAGCGGTCCAATTCAACACATCAACTAGAAGTCTCCACTTCCACGATCAAGACAAACCATCTTAGTTGATGTGTTATAGTCTTCGCAGATGAAATGTCCAATTTCATCACCGACTACGAACTACATTTTGAATTTACAAGGAATTTGTGATTTATATCTTTTGTAACTAAATCACATACAATGCATCTCATGGACTATGATAATGTCCAATTAGTTCATTTACAAATAGTCTTATATAATTAAACAATTTAATTATTTATAACATACCAATAAATTGGATTTTAGGGCATAAACCCTAACATACAGCACATGATCAAACCTAACTAGCACTATATCTTCAACAAGATCTACACCAAATAATTTAATTTCGCAAGGTTAGGATTAGGGTTGGACTCAGATCAAGAGGGACAGAATTTTGAGGAAAAAGGCAAGGAAACAAAATGGTGCCTAGCTTGGCAGAGTTTAAGAAGCAGAGGTACAAGAGTTTGTGAATAATATATATATAAAAAATAAAAAAAAAGTAGTGCTTAAATAGAGTAGTAAAAAAAAGAGCTCAACGTAAATGGAAGTGAAAAACAAACTACATTAAGTAGAAAAGTTAACTTTTTTGTTAAATTTGACTAAAATTTTGCTTAAGAGCTAGCACTGTAAACAAGCTAAGCTCAAACACGCACTACTTGATAAGCTTGAGTTTGAGCTTGTGAGAATACCAAAAAACTTGAGCTTGGCTTGACTTGGCTTAATTAATTAGCCAAGCCAAACTCAAGCTTAATATCAAGCTTAAACTTACGCTCCGTTTGTTTCAATGAAAAACTTTGTGTAAAGATAGTTTTCCTTGTTTTCCAGTGTTTGGTAGCATAAAAAAAGATGAGTTAAAGGAAAACTATCTTTGATCAACATAAAAAATATGGCTTATTTTTGAAGATTGTTTTCCATTAAATTTTTTTGGAAAACAACTTTATCTCAAAGCAAGCTAAATAAGGGAAGTTATGAGGTTGTTTTTCAACTCATTTAAAGTTGCTACCAAACATTAGAAAATGAGATAGTTTTATAGAAAATGTTTTTTAGAAAATAACTCATTTTCTAGAAAACATCATTGCTGAAACAAACAGATCCAAAAAATTTGCATTATCAAATGCTTATATCACCAAAAATCAAGTAAAAAATCAAGTAAACAAAAAATAAAATAAAAAGTAATATACTCATTTTATCACGCTTCTAATTCCACCCGTGATTAGAAATTGTTCAAATTACAAATTTACATAATTAAATCTATCCATTCATCATTCATTGTCTATAGCTTGAGTAATTGTTCAAAATACAATTTTTACATCCACATTTGTCATCTATGCAACTATAATCTTCATAAATCTAAATAAATTAACATTTCAAAACATATATGAATAAACAAATTATAAATTAACATTCCAAAACATATGTGTAATGTCATAATAATGAGTTTATTTAGTAAACATATATCAAGCTATAAACGAGTCTAAGCTTGACATGTTTTGTATCAACCGCTATTATTTACAAACTTGTTCATGAACAATTTTTTATTTTTTTTGGCTTGGGTTTGACTTAGTTTATCAAATTAGCCTAAAACTAAAACTCAAGTTTGGCTTATTTATAAACGAACGAACATGAACGAACGTTTCATTGAGCCGAGCCTAAGTTATTCATAAATGGCTTGGTTCGTTTACAACCCTAGCTCAGGCCAACGTAAACGATCTAAATACCATGTTCAGGATAGCATCCCATCACGTGTTTGGTTCTATAATTTGACTAAAATTATGCTTAGCTAACTTAAGGTTGTTTGGTTCTTTTAGGCAAGTTATGTTATCCTGCATTACTTTTTCCCCACTTTTCTGATTGGACACCTCCACCGAAGCAACACTAAATTACCAATGCTCTATCGCCTATTCCAACATCACAAACACAATAACTCCACGAGTCCATGATCAAAAAGTGCAGAACGATACCGATCCAAATCTAAAAATACAGAATGATATCAATCCAATCATGCCTCATCCCCGTGACATGATTTCTTAATATCACCAAAAACGCAAGAATAATTGTGGAAGAAGCCACAAGTAATTTTTCCAAATTTAAACAGTTGGAAGAATTACTTGTATACAGTCACATGGTCACTGTTTACCAAATGCTAGTCATAAAACATCTTATGCAGTGTTGGTAAAAAGGAGGGGGCACTAGTGCACAAATACAAGTCCAAATCTTTTATCTGACTTTTTCTACTCCACTATATACTTTATTAAGAAAAGTATGCTATATGTTCATCTATTTTATTAAATACTAAATTTATGTCTTCTATTATTTCAATTTTCTAAAATAAATAAATAACCCATCATATTTAGGTATTTGAAATAATAAAAGGCATAAATTTAGCAATTAATAAAATAGATAAATATATGACATGTTTTTATTTACTGAGTATATAGTGGAACAAGAAGAGTGAAATAGAAAATTTAGACTCAACAAATACCTCTTGAAGCCTAAGTGCAAGCACACGCTCTAATTGAAGTGAATCACACAATTTTTAAAAATTATTTAAAAATTATTATTGATGAGAACTACAACAATCAAATTATTATATAAACTGAAATAAAATTTTTTATATAATTCATATAACATTTAGATAAGCCCTACTTTTACAATTTTAACACAAAAATTGCAAGTCAAGTCATTTTATTTTTTCAGATCAACTAGATATGAATAATATCCTTTCTTAAATCTCCAATATCTATAATGCCCTATGACTAATTAGTAATATTAGTTAATAATTTAATCAATTAATAACTATAAGTTCATAAGAATTAGTCTGATATGTTCAACATCAACCACTAAAATAACTAAACAATTAGCACAAATTTATTATATCATACTTTTTTTTCATGATTGAGATAAGCATACGATAACATAGCAATATGGTAATTGATTCATAGCAAATATCCAAAAGGGGAAGAATAGAATAAGGAGAAGCTGAGTGGGTTACAGTTTCAAGGAGAAAAAATCAAGAAAAAATAAAATTAAAAATAGAGAAGAACTCAAAGGTTGTGGGTTTAAAGACAAGTTACACTCAATTTTTTTTTTTTTAATAAGTTGCACTAAAAATATGTCAAATAAACGGTTTATAACAACAATGTCAAAATCCTATAGTTTTAATTCAGTTTTGGTTTTTTCTTTTTCTTTTTTTTTTTAAAAAAAGCCAAAAAGCATACTATGTGCTTTTTTTGAAAAAGCGCCCCTAAATCGTGCTTTAAATGAGCCTAGCTTTTGAGGTAAAAAGTGTTCAAGCCTTGGGGCTTCGCCCTTTGAACTTAAGCATACCAACAATGATCTTAAGTGAAGCACAAATTTCAAAATGAAAATGCCGAGAATGGCAAAAAAATCACTAGTTGAAAAAGGAAGCCCGTGGTTGATAGGCCTTGATACTGTGTAGGCAGACAATTTTTCAGGGTAGGTTGACCTAATGGAAGCAAGTGGAAAAGGAGAAGTCAGAGGAATCAATGAAACTTGCAGACTAATCACTAAATAGATACAAATAGGTGCAAATTCTGGCTGATGGGTACAACTAAAGGCCACAAGAAAGCAGAGAATTCCTATTAAAGCAAAACTTAAAAAATGGCCAAAAGAAAGCAGAGAGCAAAGAGTAATCCAAGGAAAAAATATAAAGAGCACAAAACAAAAGGTTGCGAAATGAATGAGTATATAACTATGGCAACAATGAACTTCATATCTTTTAGTTCTATCCCACAAGCAAAGCAATACAAAAAATTACAACCTTCAATAGCATGACAATGTATCAGAACTCACGTCACTACATGGAACTTACACTAATTGATGCAGGATATTGATCCCATCACATAACAGTATCACACCCTAATCCAAAAGAATTGTCAGCAAGTCAACATAATATGCCTTCTCCCATTGGAAAGTCACACAAATATCTAATTGGTTTTGAACCTGCAACCTCACCTCCCACTCACATTCTTGAGAAAAGGAGGTAGCATTTAAGAAAGGGCTCATTGACAAAATGTAGGGAAGGTCTTTAAGAATGGCATGCTAATAAAATAAGAGCCAGAATACACAAATTGCACGTAAGTAACAGATTCAGAGTAAAAACAAGACAAAATAGATTGAAATGAGAATTTAAGACAGAAATAAAGAGTCAAATAGGAACAATTCCCCGAGTTATACAGAAGAAAAAATTGACTGGCTAAAAGAGCTTTCTATGGCTAAATGAAATTTCATAAATCCTTCATTGTAACAAAAAATGCAGCACAACACATCTAGAACCACACACATTACACATAACAATCCTTACAACTTTTTAAGTGCCCAATCCCAATTAAACAAACTCTATACTAATATATTTCTCCACAGATATGAAACACCATGACCCTTGTACCCTAAAGCATATACTCTCACCAGAAAATAAAATCCCCACTCACCAAAGTGTTATCATCATTGCATCAATCAACCCAAATCAGATGTGAACATTAAGAGCCCAACAAAATCCGCCAGTAAAATATCACAAACCATCTTAATATATCTACTCAGTCTACAATATCACAAACAAGATATAACCTAAAAACCCCACAACATCTGATCCATTTCTAGCATCAAAATAAAAATGCTCAATCAATATTCTAACTCAAAACAGTTAATATGGGTCCGTTTTGGGATTTTAAAAAAGCCTTTTTAGAAACCAAAACTCTGTTTTACAACCACAACTCCTCATAGCTTCTTCTACAAAAGCTCATTTTAAACTCAAAAACACAGTTTTCAACAGCTTATACAAACACACTCTATAAAGGGAAATGAAATCTCATATCATAACATCCCGAAGCCAATCATCCAGAATAACATTAAAATATCATATATCATGCATAATAAACCGATTGAATCTACCATTCCAAAAACAAACATATAAAAATAATCCCACGATTCAAAACTTTCATTAAACAGATAACAATAATAATACCAAACACGTCTCAAAAGGGTTCGCGAATAAACCAAAATTTTCATATAAGAACCTAAAAAAAAGTACCGAAACCTAAGCAGTGAGTACCACAGCACCACCAGCCTCCTTGATCTTCTTCTCTGCGATCTTCGAGATGAGCTTGGCTTTAACAACGACAGGCTTGTTCTCGGGAAGAACACCCTTGCCCAAAACCTTGAAGTACCCGAACTGAGTGACATCGATCACAGGAGCGCTGTCGTTGGAGGCCTTGTCCTTGACATCGTTGGGGAGGAGAGACCAGAGCTTGTCGACATTAACGATTGGGCAGTAGAACTTGTTGCGAAGCTTGTGGAAATAGCGCATACCGACTTTGCCGAAGAACCCAGGATGGTACTTGTCGAACAAGATCCGGTGGTGGTGCATGCCTCCGGCGTTTCCGCGACCTCCAGGATGCTTCCTGTGCTTGCCGATACGGCCGTGTCCGGCGCTCACGTGTCCGCGCTTCTTCCTGTTCTTCTTGAAACGTGTCGCCATTGTTGGGATCTCTCGCTCTCGGTCTCTCTGTGTGTTGGGGTCTTCGGCGCGCCTCAGAGAGGAGTGAGAGAGAGAAGGGGGCTAGGGTTTGGGGATTTTATGTGGGAAATGAGGGGATGGGTTTTTTGGGGTGACAGATTTACCCTTAGGGTTTGGGGGTGAGTGGGGGTAGTGGTGGAATTTTGAATGGGTTGAAAATGGAGAGAGTGTTGGATTGGGCCTGAGAATGGCCACATTGGATTTTTTGGTTGGTCCAATTAATATTCGGCTCTGAGTTTCCTAGACCCAAGAAAAAGCCCAGATCAAATGAAGGAAGGAAAGTAGGCTAGTTTTTGGCTCATCTATATATATACTATAAAACCTAGCGTTTCAGAATTTAGATTTTACCTCTTAGAGAGTTAAATCCAAATATTCATAAGTAAAATTCAAATTCTAAAACGTTAGAATGTAAAATCCAAACATTCCTAAACTGTAAGGGGTAAAAACCAAATGTTGAAATTTCAAGTTATAAAATCCAAATACCCTCAAACTTTAAAGGTATTATTTGCAATTTACCCTAATATATTTACAAAACGTTGAAGTTTAAATTATCTATATATACTATGAAACTGAAACTTTTAACTTTTTGTTAATCTTCTTATATTGTGCCACCTAAGATTTAATTTTCTTTTTAAAAAAACAGCTTGACTATTTTACAAAATCTCCACCTTTCAACCAAAGCTTCAATGTATGCACAACGATTTGCCTCTCTCTCTCTCTCTCTCTCTCTCTCTCTCAAAACCATCAAACTTCTAATCCACTTCTTCCTGTGGCAATTTCTCCATCTACTCCTCCTTCTCCTCACCTCTCTGGTTGGCCTCCGCTCACGAAGTTGAGTGTTTTTTAGTGAACTTGTGGCTGTATGCAGTGACGAAACTATAGTTGGACTGCCCCCCCTAAATTTTTTTCAATTTTTTTAGTGTGTATATATATATATATGTGTGTGTGTGTGTATTAATTTTAGAAATTTGTTTTAATAAATTTGTACTTTGCTCTCTCAACAATTTTATGGATCTTTTTAAAGGCTATAAAAAAATTTATTGATCTAAAATTTGAAATAAATTTAACAAGCTTAACAACAAAATTTACCAATAACAAACTTAAACCCAAACAACACCCCAAAACAAACCCACAAAAGACACAAACAAAAAATTAAATAAAATAAAAAATTCCTAAGCCAATTCTAACTAGTCTAAGTGAACACCCACACACATTTGACAACACACAAGACACCAAAAAAAATTTAAAAAAAAAAAAACTTAACTTTCTAAATTGAGAAGTGATATGTCTACAACATTTTCACAACAAATCACATGCGGTAAGTTGTTATTAGTTCTAATTTGAATCCACAACTTAAATTACTTTTTTGCTCACTCATAACAACCAATAATAACCCATCACTTACAATTTGTTGTGAAAATGTAGTAAAAATATTGTGGACATAGCATTTCTCTTCTAAATGAATGCTTACTTGGAGTTTAAAAAAAAAAAAATTTGTTTGTACTTCCCCCCCCCCTAACTCTAAGTCCTAGCTCCGTCTCTGGCTGTATGGGTTTAGTGTTTAATTGGGTTTATGAGTTTTTTGTGATTGTAGTGGAAATTTGAGGTTTTTAATTCATAGATTTACTGTGTTTGTGAAGGGAATTTGTTAGTGCACTTCCACTTTTATTTAAGAGCTTATTGCTTATTTTCACCAATTAAGATTTAAAGTGAATTATTTAATTGTTTGATTAGCTTAGTTTTTACTTTAAATAATTGAAACATTATGCTTATCACCTTAAATAACCCCTAAATCCTAGATCTCTACAATTGATTTTTTGCATTTGACTTTTAAAATTGATTTGCATTGCATTTAGGTGGTTTGAATTAGAATTCAACTCACATTTTACATATAAAGTTGTATTTATGAGAAAACCATTTTAATAAATTTAGTTAGTTGTATTTTGATTCAGAATTCAGATGGTTCAAATCAATGAGTACATTTTTTATTTATTATAATTGCAGATTTATTTGGAGGGTGTTTGCTTTTGTTTGGACAAGAGGTTATGCAGAAGACAACATAGCAAGGCTTCTATTGGATTATTTTCTCAATTAGCAATAAAGGTGGAGGGATATGTTTACAGGTAAGAGGCTTTCTGCCTTGGCAGAATCAAAGACAATCAATGTTACATGTAATACTAATCATAGAGATTTTTTCTTACCCTGTTAATCCCATTGCTCTTCTCTTAGTACTTTCTTTACCACAATGAAAAAATAAAAAAGCATGTTCCCTATAATATAAATGTGAGATATCTTCTTCTCAAAGTTTGTACTCTCTCTCTCTCTCTCTCTCTCTCTCTCTCTCTCTCTCCTTGAACAAAGTTTGTAAATATCGAATGTAAATTAAAGATACATGAATAGGTGGTTTTTTGTGTTGACACACTTTTGAATTGAATAAAATATTCTCTTCCTTATACTTTAGAAAGTAATGAGATTTGGCATTAGTGGTTGATTATAATGAAATTAGGATTTGAAGTAATCTCTTAAACTATCTTAAAAAATGCAACATAAACAAAATTAATGATTTTTAAAAAAAAAATCTCATATTCAATAGCTTTCCCGTGAATCGCATGGGTTAGCGACTAATTTTATGTACTATTTTTGAGTCAAACACTACCTTTTGTCTCGGTTTTATTTGAAATAATTTAAACTTTTTGTAAATAAAGGGTAAATTGCAAATTACACTTCTAAAATTTGAGGGCTTTTGGATTTTATACCTTGAAATTTCAAAATTTTGTTTTTACACCTTACAATTTGGGGGTGTTTGGATTTTATACTCTAACGTTTTAGAATTTAGATTTTACCTCCTAAATTTTAGGAGTGTTTGGATTTTACTCTCTAAAGTTTGAGGGTATTTGAATTTAACACCCTAAAATTTCAGAATTTGAAAGTGTAAAATCCAAATCCCAAACTTTAGAGGGTAAAATCCAAATTCTAAAATGTCTGGTTTAAAATACAAATACCCCCAAATTTTAGGGGGTAAATTCTAAGTTTTGAAATTTTAGGATGTAAAATCCAAACACTCTCAAACTTTAAAGGTGTAACTTGCATTTTATCAAATAAATTAACATTTAACTTTTAATCTTATTATGGAAAGCACCAACTTGGCTTCCCAAGGTTGTTTTTGTAGCCACCTCAATCCCAAAACCTACTTGCAATTAAACCATATTTTATCCCTAATTAATTATCAAGGACAATTGGAAAAAAATAATAGAGAAAACCTAAAGAGAAAATCCTTTATAAAAACTCTTCATTGAGTATCTTTAAGAGTTTTATTTCTAGCAACTAGTCGCTAACTCATGCAATGTACGGAAAAGCTATTGAAAATAAGATTTAAAAAAAAATAATTTTATAAATTTTGTATATATTGCATATTTATTTATGGTAATTTAAAAGATTATTTCAAATGTTATAACATTAGATCTTTCACAAACTATAAACAAAAATGTAATCAAAAGAAATTAAGATACCATCACTTAATTGGGAATAAATATTTAAAAATATGTTTTCTTCTGATTAAATTATGAGAAATGTATCTTTCTTTCATTTTTCATCCTCTTATGACAAACACAAATTTAGGAAAATGAAACTCGGCTTCAACTTTCATTCTATTATGACTACCAAGCCTTATATAAATGTTCCTTCTAGAATTATTCCAAGGATTAATATAATTATTTCCCCTTAGTTAGATACCCTATCCATATGCTTAGCTTAAATTTAGAAATATATTTTTCCTAAATATATCTTTTATTAAAATAACTATCTTGAAAATAGTTGTCATATGTAGTAAAAATTTTCAAGCAAAGTTCTAATGCCAATCTAATTTATTTCAAAACGAAATGAAATTTTTTGTTGTGGCATAAGTTTCATGAATGTTTTAACCTCTGTCCGAATGTCTATGAGCCTCTAATGTATTTCAAAAAGAGAAAAAAAAATATTGTGGCATAAGTTTTACAAAGGTGTCAATATCAATAGTGAAATCAATGACTCATTTTAGGTAATTGGCAAAACAGGGGGGGGGGGGGACAGAGTTATTTTAGTAATATAAATTTAAGTTTCATTTCACTACATTATTTGAACATGTTAGAAGAAAGTTAACTGATAGACTAAAAATGTATTGACTCCTTGTAATGAATTAATTTATTAATTACCTAAGTTTATTAATTAATCAAATTAACATGCAATGTACGTGGTAGTACAAACAAATCACCAACTAAAAATAAAATGCAACAGAAAATAAAGTTGACATGGTGATTTTTTTACGAATGGGGAAAACCTCCAAGGCAAAAACCCCACCGAGTGATTTTAAGATCACCACTCCCGAGAATTCACTATTATCACAGCAAGCGGTTACAAGTAAAGAAATCACAGTACCTTATACCAACCTACAGTTAAACCCTTACCTCAATGCCCAATTGGACTTGTTTTGTAGTAACAGTCTCTCCTTTTCAATGCATGGCATCCAGTATGTGACTAACCAATCGATGCGTGGATCCTCGTACGTGGCGTACTCTTTTGCACGAATTCCAGTATGTAACTAACTCCTTTGCAAGAATCTCAGTACGTGACTCACTCACCAACTTGAGGAAGAAGAATGTTGACTACAAAGTTCTTTACTTCATCAACAATGAAGATCAAGAAGCACTTGATTACAAAACCCTAAGGCGCAAAAACGCAATAGCTTTTTTCAGAGAGAATATGGCATCGATCACCTTTTGCATGTGTTCTCCTTGTATTCTCTATATTGGCGGCCTTAAAAATAAGCCTTATATATGTCTAGGATTGTGAGAAAAGAAACCCTACACAAATACATAAGCATGGGCTGAAAAACTAATTTTTGTAATTCTCGATAGATAGAATCAGTCGAGACCTTGATAGATAGAATCTGTTGAGAGCTGTTGAGAGCTGTCAAGACTCATTAAATCTCAATAGATAGCTATCTATCAAGAGCTGTCAAGCTTTAATGAATCAGCACTTCTTTACTTGATTCTTGGACAGACTTGCATGGTTTTAACACTTGAACTTGAAATCTTGTTCTTTGAAGTATTAAACACATCCTAGATCTATCCAATTACAAGTAAAGTGTGTTTTGTCAAAGGATTAGCCAATTCTATATTGAAATATGTTCCTAACATGAATCACATATATCCTAACATTAACTATTCTAATATGTTTACATATTTGTAACATGGTAGTACTTAGTTGTTGATCTTTTGTCTCAATGAGTATTATGTAAGGGTCTAAAATTTTGAAAAAGGGACACCATACAATTCATCATGATCCAAAACCTATCAATTAAAAGGGCCATTGATGATTTAAACTATACAATATTTTTTGAATCAATCAAAACAACGAACATAATCAAATGCATAACACGGCTAGGAACATAAAAATCCAATGCATCCAATAATCTACATCTAACCCCATCAATCTGTGAATCCAATTTATAGTTCACCCATGATCCAATTCTATGCATTGATATGAAAATAACAACAACAACAACAACAACAACAACAACAACAACAACAACAACAACAATAACAAGAAAGTAATGCAAATCCAAAACCAATAACCAAAAAAAAAAATTTTATGGAAGAATCTTCAACCTCTAGAGGAAGAAGTCCAAGTTTAAAAACCCCATTAAAGTATTCAACTTTTACCACAATAAGACACATAGTAAATAATATATATCAATAAGTAGATGAAAAAAATTGACAATCACAATCAAATTAAAAAATCAAAGGGAAGAATATGTTAGTCTCACTATTCATTGGACTGTTTCTATAAAGAAAAATAGAGAGGAAAAAAAAACATTTCTTTCAAAAAATCACATATTTAAACCTAAGCCTAAATCAAAACAAATTCAGAGAAAATGCCTAAGCATAAATCATATTTAACTACATTATAATCTAGATAAATAAATAAAAAATACCGCCACAACTGCAAGGAAAGTATTCAAATGCTTCTCGTCATCAACTCTGCTTGCTTTATAGATTCACACAAAAGACATAAGCAAAAGGGAAGCAAAAGTAGGCAATAGAGCAAATATCAGAATGAAAGTGCTCAGGTTGTCCTTGTAGAATATTGCAAACGCTTGGATAAAACATACCAATAATGGAGTGAACTGCAAGATGGAGGGAGACCAATTGAAGTGGAGAGAGAGAGAGAGAGAGAGAGAGAGAGAGCGCAACATATAGAAAATAATAACAGGTAGATAGGTTTTCAATTGAAAGTGAATCAAGATACTTACCTTGGGTTCGGAATTTGCTTTTCAGAGAAGGCTGTCCTTAGCTGTAGATTCTTTGATTTTGACCATGGGGTTCAAATTTTGCTCTACTCGGTAGAATGGCTTCAGCTGTAGATTGTTTGTATTTGTCAATGGAGAGCATGGGAAACAAAAGAAAGAGATTTGCTAAATTGGTAAGATTAGAGAGTGGAGATGGGGCCAAAGAGAAGAGAATGAGTCGCATAATAAGCCTGGACTGTAGGGTATTAATTCTTATTTTTAAGAATTAGTTAAGTATAAAATTGAAAGGATTAAATCAAATTAAAAAATATAAATAAAAAATGATGATATGGAAAAATATGGTGAGGTCAACCAAAATTTAGAGACTTTGTAGTATATATAGATAAGATTGTTAGGATGTGTGTCCTTAAATCCTATTGTATGATACTATGTATGACATTATGTATGACTTAATGTTGTGATTAATAAAGTTGTTTTATTATTATTTAAAATAATGGTAACATGAATATTAGGACATTATCATATAGTCCATGAGATGCATAGTATGTGATTTAGTCACAGAAAACATAAATCACAAGTTCTTTGTAAATTCAGAATTTTAGTTCGTAGTCGATGATGAAATTAGGCATTTCATTTGCAAAGACTATAACATATCAACTAAGATGATTTGTCTTGATTATGGAAATGGAGATTTCTAGTTGGTATATTGATATGTTTTGAGAGTTAAAATATATTGAATTGAACCGCTGTGAGATTTAGTATTCTCCTAACGATTGTCAAATGAATAATAAATTCATGACTTCTATTTACATGAACTCTTAATCCTAAGAGGATAATGGACTTGATCATGAAATGTAGGTTACTTTGATATATCAGAAGTGAGGTCTAAAGTCACGATCAAAACCTCAGTATGTTGGACAACCACATTTAGTGTTGATGGAACATATATTCTCAAGATGGAATTCATAGTCTCTTAATAGAAATACAAAATATTCCCTTGAGATAAGTTTAATGGGTTTGGTTATTCAGAATGTTAGACCTAACCACTTTAGTAAGGACTTACTAAAATATATATTTATAGAATTAGATTTCATAAATATATGATGAATAACTTAAGGGATTAAACTGGGTAATCAAGGAATTAAGATGTAGTAATCTTCAAAGTGGCAATCTATATTCATGACTTTGTATTACTACGAATATTTTATGAAAGGGTTGCATGTACAATAAAGTCTTGGGATATAATTTATAAATAAGGCCTAGGGTGCAACTATATTTATATAGGGGTATTAAATATAGTTAATAGTAACTTTGGACTTGTCAAGAGTTGACAGAAAAGCCCAATGTCCATTGGAGCTAGTGTCTTATTGGTCCCTTTTGGTCCTACTCCAAGCCACACATTAAGCCTAATTGAAAAAGACCAAAAGACCAGCCCAATTAGATAATCAGTTAAATACAGAGGGAGAAACATACAGAATTTTAAGAAGTGAATAACATTATTATGAAATGGTGTGTATGTGTGAGTGTAAGCCACTCTCTCTCCCTTAAACTAATTAAGAGACTACACTTCTTAGGCGTTAGTGGAATTAGAGTGAAGATTAAAAGTATTCACAAGTGCTTTTAATCTTTTGTTTTTAAATTTCACCGCAACTAAGGTACGCTCTCTTGTTCTTAAATTCTGAAATTTACATAGTGCATGTTATCAATTGCGAATGAAGTAGATCCGTTAATTTTTCACTGCATATATTTTCTATGTGATACAAACATGTATTTTTCCAACAATTGGTATCAAAGTGGTCTTCAATTTTGAATTATATAACATGTTTTGTGTGTTTTGGAATTAGTGACAATAGTTTCTTATTGTTAGAAATTAATTTTCTGCATGGTTGTTGAAATTATTGTTTGATAAAAACTGATATTGATGTTATGATATTGTTTAAATTTAAGTTTAAGTATGTTAAATTGAACTTTAAGGCTATAGCATCAATGGAATTCAGTTTTAATATCATTTTCTGTCTATTTTGTTCATATGATGGTTGTTTATTCATGAAAAACCGTTGAAAACTGTTCAAGAAAAATTTTAAAAAATTCGGTTTTCACGTGTCTCGATCAATCGAGAATTACCTTCGATCGATCGAGAGAAGGAAAATTCTGAATTTTTTAAAGTGTTTTCAAATGGATTAAGTGCAAGGCTGTGTGTGATTATATTACACATGATTTCTAAATAAAAACCTTTAATTTTAAAACTATCTAATGAGAGAAAGATACAAGAGTTGGATCTCACGGCCGCTATTATTAGTTCATAGTAGTGTGGGATAAGCACCTTGTCTTGGCGTATATGCCTCGGGATCCTAAAGGATGGTGTTTATTTCATAGTACTACAAGATTGAACTTAAAAGTTTAAAGTCATGTGGACAAGCATCTCGTCTTGGTGTATATGCCTCGCGATCCCAAAGGAGGGTATTTTGTTTCATGGTACTACAAGTTTAAACACTATAAAAGGAGATGAAATGTGGCTACACATGATTCTAGATAATGACGTACACTAGACTAAATATAATGTTAACTTCCCAAAGGAGCTATGACATTATTACTTAGAGGCTAAAGGTAATACGACATATTACTAGTGTTTGATAAGAGTTATCATGATAGCACTAATGATGATAATAGTTCTCAATCAATCATAGTGTTTATAATAAACTTGCTACCAAGGAATTATAAACATGGGATTGGGTTGTCGTTGTATGTATTATATTATGGTTTTATTAAGGTTCCATATTATATGCTTATATACTAAATTGATAATGTCCAGTTTACTTATTATATTCATGTTTATTATTTTTAGATTTTATCATGGCATCATTTAGCCTACTTGTTGCTATTCTTAATCAAAACAAACTGATTGGATCCAACTATATTGACTAGAAAAAAAATTTGGAAATTGTTCTTACAGTTGAAAAGCACAAATATGTACTTACTCAACCGCGTCTTAGCTTTCCTTCATTAAATGCTCATTTTGAGGAAAAACAGCTATATGATCGTTGGCAGAAATTTAATGAGATGTAGAACTATTTCAAATAGATGCTCATTTCCTAGCATCTATTTCAAATATTCTACAGGATCAAATGCAGGATGTAAAACTAGCTTCAGACATTATGCTAAGTCTGAAAGAGATGTTTGGTGAGTAAGGCCGTTCTGCAAGATAAGAAACTATGAGGCAAATTTATAATACGAAAATGGCTAAAGGTAGTTCAGTGAGGGAGCATTGTCTTAAGATGATCTCTAATTTGAATACATTGGAAGTTTTAGGTGTCGACATTGATGGAAAATCCAAGTGGATATGATACTCCAGTCACTACTAGAATCATTCAAGGAATTCAGACTTAATTATAATATGAACAAAAAATTTATTCATTGTTTGAATTAATGAATGAGTTAGTGGCGGCAGTAGGCATTCTTGGTACATCCAGTATTGAAGCCAATTTGGGTGAAGCTTCTTCTTCCCAAATTAAGTTGAAAGGTAAATGTAAGAAGAAGAAGAAGGACTTCACCAAGCAAGATGGTAAACAAATAGCTTTAGGAGTTGCCAACAAAGGAAAGAAAACCAAAAGAAAGTGTTTCTATTGTGGTGAGAAAGGGCATTGGAAGAAAAATTGTCCAAAATTTATAGTTGCCAAGAATAAGGGTATGAAATATTCATTCCTTCATGAAATATGTTTAATACAAATCCCACAGATTCTTGGTGTGTGGATTCAGATTGTACTAATCATATCTGCAATTCTTTGCAGGGGTTCCAAGAGACCAGAAGGCTGAATGAGGGAGAACTGTTTCTTACTTTGGCTGATGGGAGCAGGATTCCAGTTGTAGCTGTTGGAGTGTTTAATTTATGTTTTAGTTCTAGAGTTTTAACATTGGAAGACTGTCTATATGTACCTAATATTCGTAGGAATTTAATTTCTGCAACTTATTTAGGTAAACATGAGTATTGTGTTATCCTGAAAGACAATATTGTAATAAAGAAGGATAAAGTGTTTATCTGTTTTGGCAATATTGTGGATGATCTTTATATTTTAATTCCTAATAAGCATGAATTATACAATTCTGAATTAGATAATAACTCTCATGTAAAATCATTAAAGAGAAAGTTTCCTTCTAATGATGCATATCTTTGACACTTGCGTTTGGGGCACATTAATTCAAATAGAATTCAAAGACTGATCAAAGATAGACTTTTAGAGCCATTGAAATTTGATGAATTTCCAGTTTGTGAATCTTGTTTGAAGGGTAAAATGACCAAACGACCTTTTAATGCAAAAGGTAGAAGAGCCCAAGAGTTGCTTGAATTAGTTCATACGGATATATGTGGTCTTATGTCAACCCAAGCAAAAGGAGGTTATGAGTACTTCATCACTTTTATGGATGATTACTTAAGATATGGTTATGTGTTCCTAATGAGACGGAAGTCTAAAGCTTTTGACAAGTTTAAAGAGTTTAGGGCTGAAATTGAGAATCAATTAGGTAAACGCATAAAGGTCATTCGATTTGCTTGATGTGGCAAATATCTTCTTGGGAATTTTAAGGATTATCTAATTCAAAATGGGATTGTATCCCAATCGACTACACCTAGAACTCCTCAACAAAATGGTGTAGCGTAAAGAAGGAATAGGACTTTTTTAGAAAGTGTTAGGTCCATGATGAGTTATTCAACTTTACTAGTTTCTTTTTGGGGATATGCACTAAAAACTGCAATGCATACTTTGAATTTGGTTCCATCAAAATCTTTTTCCAACACACCCAAGGAATTGTGAAGTGGGCGCAAGCCTAGTATGAAATATCTCTACATTTGGGGATGTCCAGCACATGTGTTGAAAAGAAAGTCTGATAAGTTGGAAGCAAAAATAGAAGTGTACATGTTTTTAGGGTATTCAAAGGAAACTAAGGGTTATTTATTTTATAATCATAAGGATAACAAAGTGTTTGTTAGTACCAATGCCAAATTTTTGGAAGATGATTATATGATTAATTTTAATCCTAAAAGCAAAGTTGTTTTGGCTGAAATAGATGAACCTGTAGTTGAATAACCAATGGACGAAATTAAGGATGATGTGGTTGTATTAGATACACCACAAGATACTACTCATGAGATGTCTAGTACACATGTGCCTCGTTGTAATGGGAGAATTGTTCGACCACCTATAAGATTCATAGGTTTGGAAGAAGCTTATGAAGCTATCTCAAGAGAGGCTGAATCTGATCCTTACACTTATGAAGAAGTAATGAATGATATAGATGCACATCATTAGGTCCAAGCTATGAAATCTGAATTGGATTCTATGTATTCCAATCATGTTTGAAATCTTGTAAAGGCGCCTAACGACATTAAACCTATTGGTTGCAAATGGGTTTACAAGAGGAAAAGAGCGATAGATGGAAATGTTGAAACCTTTAAAGTAAGACTAGTGGCGAAAGGGTATACACAAAAGGAAGGTGTTGACTATGATGAAACTTTTTCGCCAGTAGCCATGCTTAAGTCTATTAGAATTCTCTTATCCATTATTGCTCATTATGATTATGAGATATGACAAATGGATGTCAAGACTACATTTCTTAATGGCAATCTTAAAGAATAGATCTATATAATGCAACTGGAAGGTTTCATAGCAAAGAACCAAGAGTATATGGTATGCAAGTTGAAAATGTCCATTTATGGACTTAAGCAAGCATCTAAGTCATGGAATATTAGATTTGATCAAGAAATCAAGTCATTTGGTTTTGAATAAAATCTTGATGAACCATGTGTGTACAAAAGACATCAAGATAAAGTAGTAATGTTCCCAGTGCTTTATGTTGATGATATTTTATTCATTGAAAATGATGTAGGAGTCATGCCATCGGTAAAATTTTGGTTGTCAAGCCAATTTAATATGAAGGACTTGAGTGAAGCTAACTATATTCTAGAGATCAAGCTTTGGCGAGATCGAAAGAATAGGATATTAGGTTTGTCACAAGCTGAATATATAGATAAGGTTCTAGAACGGTTTAGCAAGCAAAACTCCAAGAAAGAATTACTTCCTTTCAGACATGGAGTTCCTTTGTCTAATGACCAAAGGCCTAAGACTCTTGAAGAAAAAAAACATGATGAGACAAGCTCCCTATGCTTTTATGGTGGGAAGTCTTATGTATGTCATGCTTTGTACTAGACTGGATATTTGTTATTCAGTTGGCATGGTTAGCCGATATCAATTAAATCTAGGACTTAAATATTGGCAAGCTGTAAAGCATATTCTCAAGTATCTAAGGAGAACAAGAGATTATATGCTTGTTTACCGTTGTGAGGATTTGATTTCCATTGGCTATACAGATTCAGATTTTCAGTCAGATCTTGATTTCAGAAAACCCACTTTAGGTTGTGTGTTCACCTTGGGAGGTGGAGCCATAAGTTGGAGGAGTGTTAAACAATCTTGTATTGTCGACTCCACCATGGAAGCTAGATTCAAGGAATCACAAGAAAGGAAAGCACATAAAAAGAAAGTGTCACATCATTCAAGACATTGTTGCTCGTGGAGATGTAGTAGTCGCAAAGATTAATAGTGCAAAGAATCTAGCGGATCCATTTACCAAAACCTTGCCCCAAAGGACTTTTGAGTCACATTTGGAGGAAATGAGAGTTAGATTAATGCAAAATAGTCTTTAGGGAAAGTGGAAGATTGTTAGTGATGGAAAATGACATGTTTATATCGCATACAAAACATACGCAGTGGAAAATAAATGGATCTACTTCAATCGTAATTGATAACATGCACTATGTAAATTTAAAAATATAGAATCAAGAAAGTATACCTTGGTGTGATGAATATCAAAACCAAAGATCGTAAGTTCTTGAGAACACTTTTAATCTTCACTCCAATTCTACGAACGTCCAAGATGTGTGGCCTCTCAATTTATTTTGTTCAAGGGAGAATGAGAGAGTGTCCAACACTCACATACACACAATTTCACAATGATGTCTATCTTTTTCATATCTAAAAATTCTGTATGTTTCTCTCCTTATAACTGATTATCTAATTGGGCTAGCCTTTTGGGCGTTTCCAATTGGGCTAGCCTTTTGGGCGTTTCCAATTGGGCTTTAGTGTGTGACTTGGAGTGGGACTAAAAGGGACCAATAAGACACTAGCTCCAATGGACCTTGGGCATTTCTATCAACTCTTGACAAGTCCAAAATTACCATTAACTATATTTAATACCACTATATAAATATAGTTGCACTCTAGGCCTTATTTATAAATTATATTTCAAGACTTTATTATACATGCAACCCCTTCATAAAATATTCGTAATAATACAAAGTTATGAAAGTAGACTGCCACTTTGTAAATTACTACATCTTATTCTTGAGTACCCGATTTAATCTTTTTAAAAGTTATTCAACATATATTTATGAAATCTAATTTCATAAATATATGCTTTAGTAACTTCTTACCAAAGTGGTTAGGTCTAATTCTCTGAATAACTGAACCCATTAAACTTATCTCAATTGAATATTTTATATCTCCGTTAAGAGACTATGAATTCCATCTTGAGAATATATGTTCCATCAACATTAAATGTGGCTACCCAATATTACCTTCGCGTTGATTAACAGCTGAAATCTTCTTTTTAGTCTTTATTTAACTTGATTCATATGTAAAGTATTAATATAAACTTTTATTAAGCAATAAATTTCTTGAAATAGACACTATAAGATTTTATAGTTATTATCAATAAAAAATATAACACTTATTATATTTCTTAAGAAATCTACATTAAAAATGTAATAGTTGTTAAGGACATATTTGATATAATTGGCTAATCCTTTGACCAAACACACTTTACTTGTAATCGGGTAGATCTAGGATGATTTAAGACTTCAAGAAACATGTTATTCATGTCAAGTGTTAAAGTCATGCAAATTTATCCAAGAAACAAGTGAAGAAGTCTCAACAAAAGCCTATCTACCGAGATTTAATGTTGAAGCTCGACAGAAGCTGTATTTGTCGAGAATTACAAAATTAGACTTTTCAAATCTGATTACACACATATCCTTGAGTATTTGTGTAGGATTTCTTTTCTCACAACTGTAGACATATTAAAGATTATTTTAAGAGTTGTCACAAGTGATGCAAGGGTAATTGAAAACAGAATACATGTATATTGTGACCGTAGATAGAAATTGCCCTAGTTCATCATTCTCTTTGTAGAAGCCACTGCGTTTTTTCGCCAAGGATTTTATGACCAAGGAGCTTCTTAATCTTCATGTTGATGAACTGAAGATCTTTGCAGCGAAGATATTCTTTAAGTTGGTGTGTTAGTCATGTACTGAGATCCATGCATCATTGGTTAGTCACGTACTGAGATTCATGCATTGAATGGAGAGATTACCGCTACAATACCAGTCTCAATTGGGTATTAGGGTAAGGGTTCAACTGTAGGTTAGTATTAGGTACTGGGATTCATTTTACTTGTAATCGCTTGTGATTGATAATAGGGGATTCTTAGAAGTTGTGACCTTAAATTCATCTAGTGGGGTTTTGTCTCGGAGGTTTTCCCTATTCGTAAATAAATCACCGGGTCAAATTTATTTTCTGCCGCATTTAGTTTAATTGGTGATTTGTTTGTGCTACCACGTTATTGCATGTTAAATTAACTTAATTAATTAACTTGGATAGTTAATTAATTTATTTTTCCAAAGGGGTCAATACATTTTTGGCCTATCAAGTGGTATCAGAGCGGGCACACTCTGATTAGGGTTAATATTTACTATGTGATCCATTGACCCCTGTTTGTCATAGATATAGGACAATCGCTTATTATACCTCCTTTATTTGATGGCACTAACTATGAATACTGGAAAGTTTGCATGAGAGCTTTCTTGCAGTCTTTAGGTGAAAAGGTGTGGTAAGCTGTGGAGATTGGCTAGACTAAGCCAAAGGAAGTGCCAGCTGATTGGGATGATGCAAAGATCAAAGTGGCAAAATTCAACAGTAGAGCATTGAATGCCATTTTCAGTGCAGTCACCAATGAGGAATTCAAGAAGATATCCTCTACTAATACTGTGAAGAAAGCATGGACCATCCTCCAGACAACCTATGAAGGAACTAAGGCTGTCAAGAATTCAAAACTCCAAAAACTCACTACTAGCTCTGAGGAGATAAAGATGGAGGAGGATGAGTCCTTTGATAAGTTCTACGCCAAACTTAAGAACATAGTTAACTCAGCCTTTAATTTTGGGTAAACTATTCCTGAACCCAAGGTTGTGAGAAAGATGCTCATATCTCTCCCTGAGAGATTTCATGCCAATATTACAACAATTGAAGAATTAAAGGACATTGACTCTATTTCTTTGACGGAGCTGATTGGCAACTTGACAACCTAGGAATTGTGTTTGACTAGACTCAGGAAAGGAAGTAAAGGTAAGAGCATGGCATTGAAGGCCAAGAGTAATGAGATAGATGAGTCTTCAAATGATGAAGATTCTAAGATGAAGTCCTACATCACAAGGCAATTCAAGAAGTTCATGAAGAATGCCATGTGGAATACTTTGACAAGGACCGTAAGCAATCCAGTTCTTCTCAATTTAAAAGTCAGAGGGAAGAAGAATGCTAAGGATGGCATTCAGTACACCATTCTCTCCAGACCAAAGTGCTTCGGATGTTAAGGTTTTGAACACATGAAACAAGAATGTCCAACATATCTCAAGTTAATTGGGAAAAGCAAGGCTCTTGCTACTACCTTGAGTGACACTGAACCTGATACTAAGTCAAATGACAGTGTTGATAAGGGAGTCTTGAGTGATTTCACTACTATAGTTGATCCTACTGAGGGGACTACAGAAACAGTGGATGAAGAAGAGGATTTTGTAGATTCAAAGTTTGAAAAAATGGATGAACAAGATGACATCCATACAACCTATGCTAAGTTGTACAAGGTTTCAGAGAAGCACAAGCAATTGCATAGGTTGGCCACCAAGAAGCTAAGTGATGTGGAACTAGATCGAGAGGAACTCTCTACCAAGGTTGATGAAGTCAATCAAACCATTGGAGTATTGCGGTTCAAGAACAATTTCTTGGCTAAAAGGACAAAGAAGCTTGAAGCGGAACTGTTCCAAGTCAAATCTTAATTGGAGAGGACTTCTAGTGCAAAACTCGATGAGATGATAAGCTTTCACAAAGCTACTTCTGATAAAACTGATTTGGGGTATGATTTCTCTTTTCCTAATATTGCCTCATCTAGTACAACTATGTTTGTCTCAGTTGCTAATAATGTCAATTCTAAGAATGATGAAGCTAAAACTGAAATAGCTAGTAAGAACTTAGATAAAGGCAAATTTATTTTAGAAGCACCCCTAAGGTTGAAAAGAAAGAAGCTAGAAACCCTAGGACTAAAAGGGATAACAACAAAAAGTCTCAACAAAAGAAGCAGCATTTTTGTCATCATTGTGGAGTTTCAGGGCATACTCATCCAAATTGCTACAAGTGGTTAGCCACTCAATAAAGCAATAATATGCTTTCGTTTGAAAACCAGAATCAGTTTTGTTTTATTTATTTTTCATAAAGAAAATTGAAAAATCATAAAAAAAAAAATACAAAAACAGTATGTGTTTGTGTATATTGGTACTTAGGTACTATGGATGACCGTTGAAACAAAGTTTTCTAAATTTGGTATCTCTTGTAACTTAAATGAGCGCTTTAATGCACAACTAAGCAAGTGAGCTTTGTTGCTCGTGTTTGTGATGGATACGATTAAGTTTGTCTCTTTTACACTTAATATTCATATCACTCTTTTTTACGGGAAAGAACTAGAAAATCCTAAGAGGAAGGCATAAATAACCATCTCACCACTAAAACCTGCCAATCATGTATAACATCTGTGTGCTTTGGCATAGCAAAATTGTGATGTTTTGGCTTATATAATTGGGTATTTCTTCTCTCTCTATCTTTGCCCATTCATGATATGTTCAAAAAGAAAATATGCAAAGAAAAATAAAAACAGAAAGAATCAAAATGCTTTTAAATATGGTTGCAAGTGTGTTTCTAAGAGATGTGTGAGTTATAGGATGTACCTCAAAGGTGATAGTCCCCATCAAGCAGTTATGATTATGTGTGAGTGTATTTGATTATCTCATATCCCAAATCGTCATAATATAAGACACTTATGCACTCTTACTATGTTTTTCACACAGCACGCAAACTCTTTGCTACTTTTGATACATGTGCAGGTATAATGTGATTTAGCCATCACAAGGAATACATGTGTTAATATATACTCTTTAAATTGTCTTAACTTGTTTTTGAAATATAGAATTAGTTAGACTTGTTTAGTGTGTGTGTGTGTGTGTGTGTTTTTCGATCTCTGAATGATTTGCATATATGTTGAGAGATGTTTTGAAAGCTTAATATGTTGATTGGATCTCTGTTTGAGTTGCTTGCTTATTGCATTCATCTTCGTGTATTTTTCCTTTCTTTGAAAAACTCTGTTTCTCAAGCTCGACAACTTTTCGACAAATCCTCAACAGATTCCACTTCTATCGAGCCCTTCTTTCTCTTGTCTCGATAGAGCTTAACACATTCTCAATCCATCGAGATTTCTAGGTTTCTTCTCGATAGAATCTTGACAGCTTCTTCAATCCATTGAGCCAATTTTCTGAGCTCTCTATCTGACCGCTAGATTCTCGTCAACAGTACCTCAACAGCACCACGACAGATTTACTTCTGCCGAGATTTAGTGCTTGACAGATCTTGACAGATACTTTGATCCATCGAGCTGTGATTTCCTTATATAGGTTGAGCGCAAATTAGATTTCATTTTTTTTTTCACTTCTCCTCGACAGAAAACGTCTTTTCTTCTCCCAAACACTCTCTCCCTCACTCAAATCCTTCAACCCACTTCCTTTTCGGCCTAGATCAAGTCTCAATCCCTTGGTAAGTGTTCTTAATCTCATCTTTACATGCATTTAATGCATGTAGACCTAGGTTTTGGGGTTTTTCAAAAACTTTGCGGTTTTTGAGTTTTTCTTGAAATTTTTGGGTTGGGGTTTGTGAATTTGATGTTTTATGATCATGCATTACATTCTCATTGCATTATAACCATGTTTCATGCATTTTAAATGTGTGTTTGATTAAATATGGATTGTGTGCTGATAGGTTTGGATTGGGTTTTGCCAATGATGCACTTAAATTTTGCACATCACATGTTCATGCATACGTATCTTTTCTTTCCTTACTCTTTCTATGTTGTGATATGTTTCTGTTCGTTTTCTCTCTCTCTCTCTCTCTCTCTCTCTCTCTCTCTCTCTCTCGGATAGATTGCGTGATGGCACCCAAACACAAATCTATTTCGGCTCAGAACCCTCTTTGAGGTTCTGGGTTATCATCTTCTTTCGATCCTCTTCTCCCTCTGTTAGGACATATGTGAATCATGTTAAGAACATATGCCATTTAGAATTGGCTAATCCATTGGCAAAACGCACTTTACTTGTAATTGGGTAGATCTAGGATGTGTTTAATACTTTAAGGAACAAGAATTCCAAGTTTAAGTATTGAAGCCATGCAAATCTGTCCAAGAAACAAATGAATAAAGGCTGTTTATTAAAGCTGGAAAGATTCTCGACAGCTTCTCGACAGATACTATCTATTAAGGCTCAATAGCTGCTCGACAAATACTATCTATTGAGAATTACCAAATCAGAATTTTCATAGAGGTTTCTTTTCTCACAACCCTAAACATATATAAGGCTTATTTTAAATGTCTTCACATATGAGAATACAAGAAGAACACACGCAAAAGGTGACTGATGTCTTATTCTCTCTAAAATAAGCTACTGCGTCTTTGCGCCTTAGGGTTTTGTAACCAAGTGCTTCTTGATCTTCATTGCTGATGAAGTGAAAAAATTTGTAGCCAACATCCTTCTTAAGTAGGTGAGTTAGTCACGTACTAGGAGCCGTGCATCTTTGGTTAGTCACGTACTGGGATCCGTGCAAAAGGGTGGCGTTCATATATTGAAGAGTTCAGAGGTTCTGAAGCGGTAGAATGTTTCTGCTGTAAGTTCATCTATGGGGATTGTACAGTCTAGGGACAAAGGTTTTGTACTAGATCTGAAACTTCTCTTTACTATAGTAGATTGCTTTTCGAGAAGGTTTCCTCCCAGGTTTTTTACTGTGAAACTAGTTTGTTTCATTGGTTTTCTTGGGTCATCATATCTTGTCTTATTTACTTTTTCGCTATGCATGATATTGATGTTTGTTTGTTTTAACAAGGTTTATTCATAATAAATCTAATTAACAACTTGGGTTTAAAACTTGTTAATTCTATCAACCGGAGTCTAAATTTCCCAACAAGTGGTATCAAAGCAGGCACACTTTGATTAGGTTTTAATCTTTGCTGTGTGATCCATTGACCCTTATTGTCATGGAAACTCTTGATTGTTTTGATTTTCATGATCTTGTGTTGAATGATGATGATGATATTCAAGATGCCTATTGTAAACTTTATAATTTTTGTATGAAATCTCTCAAATGTTCTACAAAATTAAAAGC
This sequence comes from Castanea sativa, assembly GCF_040712315.1. Classification (NCBI taxonomy): domain Eukaryota; kingdom Viridiplantae; phylum Streptophyta; class Magnoliopsida; order Fagales; family Fagaceae; genus Castanea; species Castanea sativa. Next base: position 46,177,003 of record NC_134015.1, on the reverse strand, counting down.
TAATTTTTAAAAGGTCAAACTTGAAAGAGATAAATTAATTGAAAAATTGGATGAAGCCACTAATTTGAATGAGAAATTTAATAATCAAATTTCATCTCAGGTGGACAAAATTAAGGGTTTGGAAGAGCAACTAATTGAATCTAAAACTGAACTTGAAAAATTAACTAGTGCCAAACTTGTTGTTGAGCCTAATTCTAAAGAAAAAGGTTTTTATATTCCTCCATTTAAAAGGAATAATGAAGAGTTGAAGGTTAATACTGCTAGGATAGACAAAGGTAAAAATTTTGATGTTAACGCTAAAATTTCTAAACCTTTGTCTAAAACTCTTCCTAGGTTGAATAAAAATTCTGAATTTGTCCCCACTTGTCATCATTGTCATATTGTTGGTCATATTAGGTCAAATTGTCCTAAATTAAGGTCATTGTCAACCTCTAAGGTTAGACCTCCTTCTAGGAAGCATAGTAGTTCGAAAACTACTCATGTTTGTAACCATTGTGGTGTTTCTAGTCACACTCGTCCTAATTGTTTCAAGTTGTTTTCTCATAAGCAAGTGTCCAATAGGTCTCATCCTTTGTCTAAAGGCTCTGTACCTATTCTTGGTGAGTTATAAAAAGCCTTGAACTTTTAACTCAATCTTAGGAGAATCTTAATTCTTTTATGTCCTTTAGTAGACATACTAGGACACGTGTCTTTTCATCTTCACGGCCAAACATTCATACTATGTGGGTAAGAAAGGAGCCTAAGACTTAATTGTTTTTTCTGTTTGTCCTCTACTTTAATTCTTTCTATCTAAAGTAGGACTCTCTTTGCTTGATTTCTTATCTGCTTTGGAATCATGCTTTCATGCATATGCATCTTTCTTTCATGCTTTCATGTTGTTTTTCTGTTTTTATTTGGTTGTTTAGTTTTTATTTTGTTTTGCTTTCAAAATTTTAAAAAAAAAATCATAAAAATACAAAAACAGTGTGTGTTTTGTGTACATTGGTACTTGTGTACCTTGGATGGCCAATGAAACAAAGTCTTCTAAACTTTGTATCTTATGTAGCTTATATGAACATCTCCATGCACAACTAAGCAAATGAGCTTTGTGGCTCGAGTTATGATGAGTAAGATTAAGTAATCCCTTGAACTTAACACTCGTATCACTCTTTTTGACGAGAATGACTAGAAAATCCTAAGAGAAAGACATAAATAACCATCTCACCACTGTTGCCCGCCAATCATGAAATGACATTTGTATGCTTTGGCAATGACAAAAGCTTAACATCATTAAGTATTTTTTTTCTCTCTCTTATATGTCCATGCATGATATGCTTAACAAAAGAAAATATGCAAAGAAAAATAAAAGCAAAAAAAATCAAAATGTTTTATATATGATTGCAAGCGTGTCTTCTAGGAGATGTGGGAGTTATAGAATGTACCTCGAAAGTGATAGTCCCCATCAAGCAGTTATGATTATGTGTGTGTTAAGGTGATTTTCTCATATCTTAAATCGTCATAATATGTAGACACTTATGCAATCTTGCGATGTTTTTCACACACAACACACAATATTCTTTGCTACTTTTGATACATGTGTAGGTACAATGTGATTTGGCCATCACAAAAATACATGTGTTAATGTATACTCAATAAACTGTCTTGACTTATTTTTGAAATATAAAATTAATTAGACCTGTTTAGTGTATGTGTGTGTTTTGGATCTAAATGCTTGACATTTTTCTTGTTGAGAAATGTTTTTGAGAGCTTAAAATATTTTTTGGATCTTTGGTTGAGTAGCATGCTTAATTGCATTCATGTCTGTGTTTTTCTATTCTTTGAAAAAACTATTTTTGAACAATCTCGACAGCTTCTTAATACCTCTCAACAGCTAGCCTATCTATCATGACTTCTAATCTTCCTTTCTCGATAGAAGTTAAAGTAATCTCGATCCATCGAAACTTTTGAGAATTTGTCTCGATAGCTTCTCAACAAATTCTCGATCCATCAAAAAACTTTTTGTCTGGTAGATAAATCCTTGACAGGTTCTCAATCCATCGAGGTTGGCATTTGCTCAATAGTTGCCCAACAGCTTCTTGATCTGTCAAGATCCTCTTGCATGCATTGTTTTTCACATGTTTTGCATCTTTCTATTATCTTGTCATCCATAGCATCTTGTTTCATTACATTCATGCATTTATATAGACTCCTTGTGCCCCCTTGATCATCTTTTTGTTTCTCAGGTAAAGCTTCATAGCTTCTTGTACCCTTTGTCAATCATGACAAAAAGGAGGAAAAAATGTGGTTTTTTTTAAAGATTCTACATGTTAGTGGGAGAAATAAATGCCCTTGTAAGGGGGAGTTGTGTTTCATCTTGTTATGGAGAGTGTTTACCTCCTTGTTGTTTTAGAAGTTTCTTTTAGCTTCTTGTATACAGGTCTTGTGGTCATACTTACATACATTGTGCTTATCTTTGATATATATATATATATATATATATATATATATATGTCTTCTTCACCTACTTCTACATGTGTTGTTTCTTTTCTATCTTTATACCCATACTTCTTATTTATTGTATGCAATCTTTTATTTCTATTTCACACTAAGATGCCTCGATGAGTTTTGCTTAAAGTGTTTTAGAAATACAGATTGTCAAAGTCTATCTTGCCATGAACTCTCTTCTTGCAAAGTTTTTCAAGAGTTTGTGTTAGGATTAAATTTTATTGTATTCAACAAGTGATTACGAGTTTAGTGATTTATAACTTCTCTCATACTTCATTTGTTTGTTGCAATTTTTTCATGGATTTCCAAAAAGGGAGATTGTTAGGACATATGTAAATCATGTTAAGATCATATGTCATTTAGAATTGGCTAATCCTTTGACAAAGCACACTTTACTTGTAATTGGGTAGATCTAAGATGTGTTTAATACTTCAAGGAACAAGAGTTCAAGTCCAAGTATTGAAACCATGCAAATCTATCCAAGAAACAAATGAAGAAGGGCTATTCATTAAAGTTGGATAGATTCTCAATAGCTTCTCAACATATATTATCTATCAAGGCTCGATAACTGCTCAACAGATACTATCTATCGAAAATTACGAAATCAGAATTTTCAGATCTGATTTTCGGCCCGTGCTGACATGTATGTGTAGTGTTTCTTTTCTCATTACCCTAAACATATATAAGGCTTATTTTAAAGGTAGTCACATATAAGAATACAAGGAGAACACATGCAAAAGGTGACTGATGTCTTATTTTCTCTGAAAGAAGCTACTGCGTCTTTACGCCTTAGGGTTTTGTAACCAAGTACTTCTTGATCTTCATTGTTGATGAAGTGAAGAATTTAGCAACCAACATCCTTTTCAAGGTGGTGAGTTAGTCACGTACTAGGAGGCATGCATCTTTGGTTAGTCACGTACTAGGGTCTGTGCAAAAGGGTGGTGTTCATCTATGGGGATTGTATCTGAAACTTCTCTTTACTATAGTGGATTGCTTTTTAGGAAGGTTTCTCCCTAGGTTTTTTACTATGAAACTAGTTTGTTTCATTGGTTTCCTGGGTCATTATATCTTGTCTTATTTACTTTTCTGTTGTGCATGATATTGACATGATATTAGTGTTTGTCTGTTTTAACAATGTTTATTCATAATAAATTTAATTAACAACTTGGCTTTAAAACTTGTTAATTCTATCCATCGGGCTTTAAATTTCCCAACACCCTCTTCATGTTCGATTTCGTGATGAAAAGGCCCAAAAGGACTTCTTGGAAAACTTTTAAAAATGTGGTGTTCATCCAGAACGCCAGGTTATCCTATTGGACTTTTATGACACTCCTCTCCCTACTATCATATGGACCCAGGGTTGGGCTTCTCTCTGTGAGAGTCTGTTGAGGTGTCTCGTTGTGATTATACAGGAATTTTACTCCAATATACAAGGCATCGATACCTCTATGCCTCAGTTTGCTACTTACATCCGAGGTACACGTATCATAATTACTTTGGATCTTATATCCGAGGTACTACATACACCTAGGGTAGCACATCCTGACTACCCTGGCTGTGAGCGTCTCTAGACCGTGTCTAGAGAAGAACTTTTCTCTCACTTCTATGAGACTTCTTCCACATGGGGTGGCAAGCTAAACACCCCATGCTCAGGCTTTGCCAAAGGCCCGAGGTTCCTTAACATGGTGATGGCATTTACTTTTAATCCATTATCTCACTATAACTCCAACACTGAGCCTCGTGCTCAATTCCTTCTTGCTCTTTTGGAGGATCTCTCCATAGATTTTCTCTCTCATTTTATCACTTCTATCCTTGATGTTTATCAGGATACTACCACCCGTGATAAGCTCATCTTTCCTTCAGCTATGACGAGGATTCTTCGACACTTCTCCATTAATATTCCTTCCTCTCCTTACTTCACCACCATGGGTGCCATAAGCGTCGGTTCCGATCGGCGCAATGAGGTCCAGCTTCGTCCGAAGCGGTCACATATGGTGACTATTGATCCTGCAGCTTCTGCTGTTCCTTCCACCTTTGCTCCTTCTTCCTCGTCTTATGGTCTGACCCTAGAGACCATCATGGCGTTGCTTTAGCACATGGATACTCGTCTTAACACTCTCACTGCTGAGTTGTGTAAGGTGAACACCTGTGTCGGTCGTATAGCACGTCGACAGGCTCGCCTTGGTGGTTTTGTTGCTTCTCCATCTCTTTCCTCAGAGGCTTCGGCAGATGAGGCTGGTGATGATGAGGACAAGGATGCTAGCTCTTCCAGTAATGATGAGATGACGACCTTTTAGTGACTTACCCTTTGTCATTCGTGACAAAAAGGAGGAGTAGTTTTGGGATGAGAGTAGTCTTGTACTTAGGAGGAGAGTTAGTATATGAAATTTTTTGATAGGGGGAGTGTTTATAGTTTTTGAGGGATGTAGTGAGGTTTACATGTATTTTTTTCTTTTCTTTACTTACATTAGCCTCTTGTATACTGGTCTTGTGACCATTTATTTACATACATTGTACTTATCTTTTCACATATATATGATGATGTATGTCGTTTTTCACCAATCTCTCCATGTGTTGTTTCCTTTTATCTTTATACACATGTTTCTTTATGTATGTGTAATAATCTCTTAATGGTTAGCGTGTAATAATAACATTCCTTTCATAATGAAATTCATGCAAATTGAATGTTGGCCATAATAACTTGTCATTGACAAATGCCAATAGCTCAACAATAATAAGAAAAATGTTTGCACACCAATAATTTGGCATTTTGAAAAAAGAAATTCAAAATATATGAAATGAGTTCAAGTTACACATTTTACAACTTTAAAAGAGTTGTACCTTTTTTGGACTATGATTCTATAGATCTAACTTGTTGTGAAGTTGTGCTTCGCACAGCTTTTATTTTATTTTATTATAAATTTGTAATTATTAATCCTTAAATAACTATTACATTTTCAATGTGAATTTCTTAGCAAATATAATGAATTTTATATTTTTTTATTGATAATAACTATAAAATCTTATGGTGTCTATTTCAAGAAATTTATTGCTTAATAAAATTTTACATTAAAGATTTACATATGAATAAAGTTAAAAAAAAAAAAAGATTTCTACGGTTACTCAACATGAAGGTATTATCTATAATTATATATCCACCATCTCCTATTTAGCAAATTAAGGGAGATTTGAGAAGATTTGTTTATATTTAAATGGTATATATAGTTATATTTTTTATGCTACATTTTTTTCATCTTAATTATGAGTAATGTTTTCTCCAATTTGGACTTCCCAAAATGTCTATTAAAAATTTGACATAAGAACATATTTTCATATCCATTGTTATTTTTTTTTATTCTTACTTAGACTATCAAAAATAATTTTGGCACGAAAAATAATTTCCTTCATCATTGGAATGGATTTGGTTTACCTCTAGTGCTTTTTAAAAATGAATCTCCATTTGATTTAATGAGAGATTGCCACATCATCCACTAACTAAACAAAATGTGGAGATTAAACCACACTACCACTTGCCATTATATATTTAAAAGAAAATGACATATCCAATTAAAAAAGTATTGAAGATAAACCAAACCTCATTAGAATCTATAGTCCTAGTTTGGGTGTTACTATGGAAAATTTGTAAAAATATTATGCATATGGAAAGTTTGAATTTTTTTTGAAAGTATCTTAATCATAAAATTTGTTATATAGGCTAAAGAATAACTATTATAGGCACCTTAAAAAGTATGTCTATTAGACCCATTTTTAGAAATGAATGTTTAATCCTCAGTTTTAGAAATAGTTCTTGATAAGTAATAACTATTCTCTAAATTTTTTTTTTTTTTTACCAAATCACTAAAAAAAATTATGCATATGGAAAGATAGTATTTTTTTTGGAAGTATGTTAATCATAAAATTTGTTATATGTCCTAAGGAATAACTATTATAGGCAACTTAGAAATTATGTCTATTAGACCCCTTTTTAGAGATGAATATTTATTCCTCAATTTTAGAAATAGTTCTTACTAAGAAATAACTATTCTTTGTAAAAAAAAAAATTACCAAATCACCAAATATTTATTACACATGAATCATTTCATTACAAGATTTATTACATCATACAAATGTGCCCTTAAAAATATATGAATATTGTTTTTCGTTCATTATCAACATCTAAATTTATACAAGACAAAATAGATAAAGATAAGAGTATTGCTACGTCTATAATATTTTCACAACAATCTTAGGTGGCATGCTGTTTTTGGTTTTAATATAAGTCCATCATTGAAAATTCCTTTTTGCCTATTAGTAACAATTAGTAACAACTTGACATTTAAGATTCGTTACGGAAATAACATTTTTCCAAAGATAAATACTAACTTCAACTCACCTATCAATAAAACTGACCCTAATCCAAACTAATTAATAAAAAATAATCAAATTAATCCTAATCTAATCTAATTTATATTAATAAAGAAAATATATCTCTACTATTAAAATAAATTAAACGAGTCACATAAACTTACTCTAAAAATAAAACCCCTATAAAAGGGGCATAAGCACCACAGGTACCAGTGCACCACATATCAAAGATGGCAAAACATTTTATCTTTTACTTCTTTCTTGTCCTTCTCGTGATCAACTGTGGTAACTATTTCAATCAATATTTTATTATTCTTGCCTCTTTAAGGCGAATTTTGATTCATATCACACTTCTTTTACTTGTTGTCGCAAAAAAATCTAAATTATTATTTGCTAAGCTCCAAATTATGTAGTTACAATCGGAATAGTTGAACCTTAGGTTAAATTGTTTGATTTGTTTTGAAACTCACTTGATATCTTGTATTTAATTCTAGATTAAGTATGATAGCACAAAATTTATTCAGGTATTCCAAAAAACTAAGTATCATGGACTACCAAATCTTTAAATACTTCTTTGCAATAGACTTGTACAACAATTCATGTTTAACACACAAAATATTGAGGTTCATTTTTTAATATTATATGCGGGCCATTTTAAATTATTTACAATATAGTTTTTTTGGTGTTTATTTTGTATAACATTGTTAGAGATATATTAGCCCATTAACATAAGTCCATGTCTAATTCTACTTTGTGTGCAAGCCAAGTTTCCTACTTGTACTAGAAGTCTATTAGTTTAGGATTTAGTCTACTATATATACACATATTATGGTTCATTGTAACACAAGATTTGTTCTACACTCTAATATATTATTGATGTAGCCCTTTAGGGTTTCCTCCGTGGATGTAGGCCGTTAGGCTGAACCACGTAATCCTCTTGTGTTATTGTGTTCTATACTTTATGTTAGAGATATATTAGCCCATTAGCATAAGCCCAAACCTAATTCTACTTTGTGTGCAAGCCAAGTTTCCTACTTGTACTAGAAGTCTATTAGTTTAGGGTTTAGTCTACTATATATACACATATTATGGTTCATTGTAACACATGATTTGTACTACACTCTAATATATTATTGATGTAGCCCTTTAGGGTTTCCTCCGTGGATGTAGGCCGTTAGGCTGAACCACGTAATCCTCTTGTGTTATTGTGTTCTATACTTTATGCTTTCGCTTCCGCATCCATAATAGCATATTCAACATGGTGTATCAATGCTAATATTTAACATGGTAGAATTAGGTTTGGGCTTATGCTAATGGGCTAATATATCTCTAACAAACATAAAAGCTAATGGTTGGTGTTTTTCTTTAGGTGAGAAAATGATACCCAAAGTCAAAGCAGAGGAGTGTCATACTGCTTGGCGTTGTACGACAAGGGCTAGATGCGTCCAGTTATGTAGTCAACGGCACCCTGGTGGAATAGGAGACTGCTCTGTTTTTCCTCCACCTGGAATTCCTAGTCAATGTGTTTGCAACTTTAACGCCCCGATTTGTCCTCCTAATTGATTCTCTCGGCAACATGTACTACTATCTATGTTAGCATAATGTGGCCCAACATTATGTTATGCGCTGAAGTTTTTGTGAAATTATGTAATATTTTTATGACGTAAAATATTGCTATATTGAAATAAGTCTACTTGATTTAATAGACTAAGATTATGAATAAATTAATTGTAGTTCTTGATTTATCCATATCCATTATGATGTAGCATGTTCTTATAGATAAATTGTTAGACCATGATAGAAAGGAGATGCAAGTTAAAATTGCTTAGACTATAAGAGACAACAAGGACCAATCTCTTAATGGTTAGCGTTTAATAATCTTAGCATTCCTTCCTTAATGAAATTCATGCCATTTGAATGTTGGCCATAATAACTTGTCATTGTCAAATGCCAATAGCTCAATAATAATAAGAAAAATGTTTTGCAAACCAATAATTTGGCATTTTGAAAAAAGAAATTCAAAATATAAAAGATGAGTTCAAGTTACACATTTTACAACTTTAAAAGAGTTGTGCCTTTTTTGGACTATGATTCTTTAGATCTAACTTGTTGTGAAGTTTTTCTTTGCATAGTTTTTATTTTATTTTATTATAAATTTTTAATTATTCATCCTTTAATAAATATTACATTTTCAATGTGAATTTCTTAGGAAATATAATGAGATTTATATAACTATTACATATTCAATTGTAGACGACATTGAAATTATCTTTAAAAAGTACTAAGTTCTCTTTTCATAATTGAGTACATTGTAATGTATTACAAAATAATGATTTTGTGTCTTCCTTTTGTTGACGGTTTCTTAATACAAAATAAAGGCTAATTTTGAGTTTTATAAAGATTTTTTTATGCTTACCCCCTCTCTCACCTAAATCCAAGTTTGTTCTCCGTCCTTGCAATCCTTTTTTTAACGCATTTTTACTACTTTTTAATTGCACAAACTTGCAATCCTTGATACTATTTTGTGTGCTTCCATTGCTCTCACACCAATTTTCATGGACCCAATTTTTATTAGTTATTTCGAGCGAACAAATGAATCTTAATTATAAATGGAGTACTTTGAGGAAGTTTGAACCTCCAACTTAGATTAGCTAACAATTTAAAACTCAGACCATGTTTGGCACATTGAGTGGTGAGATTACATTAGGAATAGTAATATTTATTACCTGAAATAAAATTATATTGTAAGGGAATAATTTTTCCCATTCATAAGTTTGGGTGTTACTATGGAAAATTTGTAAAAAAATTATGCATAGGGAAAGTTTGTATTTTTTTTTTTGAAAGTATGTTAATCATAAAATTTGTTATATGTCCTAAGGAATAACTATTATAGGCATCTTAGAAAGTATGTCTATTAGACCCCTTTTTAGAAATGAATATTTATTCCTCAATTTTAGAAATAGTTCTTACTAAGAAATAACTATTCTTTGTAAAAAAAAAAAAAAAAAGACCAAATGACCAAATATTTATTACACATGAATCATTTCATTACAAGATTTATTACATCGTACCAAATGTGCCCTTAAAAATTTATGAATATTGTTTTTCCTTCATTATCAACATCTAAATTTATACAAGACAAAATAGATAAAGATAAGAGTAATGCTACGTCTATAATATTTTCACAACAAATCATAGGTGGCATGCTGTTATTGGTTTTAATTTAAGTCCATCATTGAAATTTCTTTTTTGCCTATTAGTAACAACCAGTAGCAACTTGTCATTTAAGATTTGTTACAGACATAACATTTTTCCAAAGATAAATACTAACTTCATCAAATCTATCAATAAAACTGACCCTAATCTAAACTAATTAATAAAAAATAATCAAATTATCTAAACTAATTTATATTAATAAAGAAAATATATCCCTACCATTATTTATCCAATATTGCCAATTCAAATTAAAATAAATTAAATGCGTAATATAAACTTACTCCAAAAAAAAAAAAAACCCTATAAAAGGGGCATAGATACCACAAGTACCAGTGCACCACATATCAAAGATGGCAAAACATTTTATCTTTTACTTCTTTCTTGTCCTCCTCGTGATCAATCAATATTTTATTATTCTTGTCTCTTTAAGGCGAAGTTTGAGGCCAAAATGGGCAAATGCCCATTTCACACAAAAAATCCAGCATTTTGCCCCATTTCTCAAACTAATTGGGGAAATGCCCCTGTTTTGAAACTCAATTTTCTCAAAATTGAGTTTCAATGTAAAACTTAATTTGTAGAAAATTGAGTATGGGCAATCAAACTTTAAAAAAAAAAATTGCATGAAACTCAAGTTCATGGAGCTCGAGTTCCATGCAAAAACACCACTATAGGGTTTTAAAACGCCGCTATAGAGCTCCATGAATGCAACTATATGATCAAATTTAAAAATAAAATAAAAATAAAACTTGCATGGAACTCGAGTTCATGGAGCTTGAGTTTCATGCAAAAACGCTGCTATAGGGCTCCCTGAACACAGCTATAGGTATGGGGCAATCAAACTTAAAAAAAAACTTGCATGGATAAACTTGAGTTCCATTTAAAATGCCACTATAGGGCTTTAAAACGCCATGTTAGGTTCTAAGACCTTTAGGTTTAAATATATTAGAACACTAATTTGTAATGTTGGCAAACCATGATCAAAACATTTTAGTCTTGTTTAGACTGCTCAAAGTATGTGTCTTATATGTAAAGTTGGAATCGAATTGCTGCAGAATTTACTGTGCAATTCTACCTGGCTCGATTGATCGAGAATTAGACTCGACTAATCGAAAGTTATGCAGATTGTTTTTCTGCAGAATTTTCCAACTCAGCCCAAGCCCGTTTTACGTGTAGGGTTTTATGTTTTCCCCAGGTATAAAAGGGAAAAACCCTAGCCCTTTTTTAGTAGTTGTTGATGCTGTGTGTAGTAATTTGTAATGTTGGCAAACCATGATCAAAACGTTTTAGTCTTGTTTAGACTGCTCAAAGTATGTGTCTTATATGTAAAATTGGAATCGAGTTGCTGCAGAATTTATTGTGCAATTCTGCCTGGCTCGATTGATTGAGAATTAGACTCGACTAATCGAAAGTTATGCAGATTGTTTTTCTGCAGAATTTTCCAACTCTGCCCAAGCCCGTTTTATGTGTAGGGTTTTATGTTTTGCCCTAGGTATAAAAGGGAAAAACCCTAGCCCTTTTTTAGTAGTTGTTGATGTTGTGTGTGTGTGAATCTTCTATGAGATCTAGAGGTGTTTGCCTTCACACATACTTAGGGTTATCAAGGATCAAGACTATGTCAAGAACTTGATGATCGTTTTAGTTGCAGATTCAAAAGCTTAAAGATATACAAGCAGGAGTGCTTGTACTTGCTGGGAATCCAAGAAAGAAGTAGTCCATAGACTCGGAGCTGTCACGTGGTCGTGGTAGTAAGTTTTCTATTCGAGGTAGCAATAGGATGTTAGTAGTCTAAGTCGTTATTGTGTAAACTTCAGTTCTTTCATAGTGGATTCAGTTTTACCTTGAGGATAGCTAGGTTAAATCCACTAACGCCCAAGATGTGTGGTCTCTCAATCAGTTCCAAAGGGAGAATCTCAAAGTGTCAAACACTTCTTACACTACTTCGCAATAGTGTTAAATCAATTCTCTACAGAAATTTTTGTATGTTTCTCCCTTTGTATCTAATTGATTATCTAATTGGACTGGCCTTTTAGGCCTTTCCAATTGGGTTTTAGTATGTGGCTTGGAGTGGGACCAAAAAGGACCAATAAGACACTAGCTTCAATGGGCCTTGGGCTTTTCTGTCAACTCTTGACAAGTCCAAAGTTACCATTAACTATATTTAATACCACTATATAAATATAGTTGCACTCTAGGCCTTATCTATAAATTATATCACAAGACTTTATTGTACATGCAACCCCTTCATAAAATATTCATAGTAATACAAAGTCATGAATGTAAACTGCCACGTTGTAAATTACTACATCTTATCCTTGAGTACCCGGTTTAATCCTTTAAGTTATTCATCATATATTTATGAAATCCAATTTCATAAATATATACTCTAGCATCAATTTACTAAAGTAGTTAGGCCTAACATTCTGAATAACAAAACCATTAAACTTATCTCAAGGGAATATTTTGTATCTCCATTAAGAGACTATGAATTCCATCTTGAGAATATATGTTCCATCAACACTAAATATGGTTGTCCAACATATTGAGGTTTTGATCGTTTCTTTAGACCTCACTTCTGATATATTAAAGTAACCCACACTTCATGATCAAGTCCATTATTCTCTCAAGATTAAGAGTTCATGCAAATATAAGTCGTGAGTTTATTATTCATTTGACAGTCGTTAGGAGAATAAAAAATCTCACACCGATTCAGTTCAATATGTTTTAACTCTTAAAACATATCAACATACCAACTAGAAATCTCCATTTCCATGATCAAGACAAATCATCTTAGTTGATATGTTATAGTCTTCGCAGATGAAAAGCTCAATTCCATCACCGACTACGAACTACAATTCTGAGTTTATAAAGAACTTGTGATTTATAACTTCTGTGACTTTTCACATAAATCACATACTATGCATCTCATGGACTATATGATAATGTCCTAATATTCATGTTACCATTATTTCAGATAATAATAAAACAATTTTATTAAATACAATATTATGTCATACATAATGTCATACATAATAACATACACAACATCATATAATAGGATTTAAGAGCACTAATCCTAACAATCTCTCACTTGCACTAAAGACTATTGTGCACTAATCTATCTCTCATCTCCTCCAAATGTGACTCGAAAGTCCTTTGAGGCAAGGATTTGGTAAAGGGATCCGCTAGATTCTTTGCACCATCAATCTTTGCTACTACCACATCTCCACAAGCAACAATGTCTCGAATGATGTGATACTTTCTCTCTATGTGTTTTCCTTTCTTTTGATTCCTTGGATCCTTGGATTGTGCAACAGCTCCACTATTGTCGCAAAACAATGTAATAGGAACTTGCTCAATTCTCATAACACCAAGATCAGAAAGGAATTTCTTGAGCCAAACAGCCTCCTTTGCCACCTCACAAGCAGCAACATATTCGGCTTCCATAGTGGAGTCAACAATACAAGATTGCTTAACACTCCTCCAACTTATGGCTCCACCTCCCAAGGTGAAAACACATCCCGGCGTGGATTTTCTGAAATCTAGATCCGACTGAAAATCTGAATCCGTATAGCCAATGGGAATCAAATCCTCACACCGGTAAACAAGTATATAATCTCTTGTTCTCCTAAGATACTTGAAAATATACTTTCCAGCTTGCCAATGTTTAGGTCTTGGATTTGATTGATATCAGTTGACCATGCCAACTGAATAACAAATATCTGGTCTAGTACAAAGCATGGCATACATGAGACTTCTCACAGAAGAAGCATAGGGAACTTGTCTCATCAAATTTTCTTCCTCTTGAGTCTTAGGCCTTTGGTCATCAGACAGATGAAATCCATGTCTAAAAGGAAGTAATCATTTCTTGGAGTTTTGCATGCTAAACCGTTCTAGAACCTTATCTATATATCCAACCTGTGACAAACCTAACATCTTATTCTTTTGATCTCGCCAAAGCTTGATCCCTAGAATATAGTTAGCTTCACTCAAGTCCTTCATATCACATTGGCTAGACAACCAAACCTTTATTGATGATATTACCCCTACATCATTCCCAATGAGTAGAATATCATCAACATAAAGCACTAGGAACATTACTACTTTGTCTTGATGTCTCTTGTACACACATGGTTCATCCAAATTTTGTTCAAAACCAAATGATTTGATTGCCTGATCAAATTTGATGTTCCATGACCTAGATGTTTGCTTAAGTCCATAAATGGACCTTTTCAACTTGCATACCATATGCTCTTGGTTCTTTGCTATGAAACCTTCCGGTTGCATCATGTAGATTTCTTCTTCAAGATTGCCATTAAGAAATGCAGTCTTGACATCCATTTGTCAAATCTCAAAATCATAATAAGCAGCAATGGATAAGAGAATTCTGATAGATTTAAGCATGGCTACTAGCCAAAAAGTTTCATCATAGTCAATGCCTTCTTTTTGTGTATACTCTTTCGCCACTAGTCTTATTTTAAAGGTTTCAACCTTTTCATCTATCCCTCTCTTCCTCTTGTAAACCCATTTGCAACCAACAGGTTTAATGCCGTTAGGCGCCTCTACAAGATCCCATACATGATTGGAATACATAGAATCCAGTTCAGATTTCATAGCTTCGAGCCAATGATGTGCATCTATATCATTTACTGCTTCATCATAAGTGTAAGTATCTGATTCAGCCTCTTCTGAGATAGCTTCATAAGTTTCTCCCAAACCTATGAATCTCATAGGAGGCCGAACAATTCTCCCACTACGACAAGGCTTTTGTGTACTAGACATCTCATGAGTAGTATCTTGTGGTATATCCAATACAACTACATCATCCCTAGTTTCATCTATTGGTTGTTTAACTACAGGTTCATTCATTTCAGCTAAGACAACTCTACTTCTAGGAGTAAAATTATTCATATAGTCATTTTCCAAAAATTTGGCATTTGTGCTAACAAACACTTTATTATCCTTATGACTATAAAATAAACCTCCAACTGTTCCTTTTGGATACCTTACAAAGAAAACAACTTATGTTTTAGACTGTAACTTGTCCGACTTTCCTTTTAACACATGTGCTGGACAGCCCCAAATATGGAGATGTCTCATACTAGGCTTACGCCCATTCCACAACTCTACAGGTGTTTTAGGAACAGACTTCGAAGGTATTAAATTCAGAAGATACATTGCAGTACTTAAGGCATATCCCCAAAAAGAAATTGGTAGAGTCGAATAACTCATCATGGATCTAACCATATCTAAAAGAGTCTTATTCCTTCTTTCTGCTACACCATTTTGTTGTGGTGTTCCAGGTGCAGTTAACTGGGATATAATCCTATTTTGAATTAGGTAATCCTTAAAATCCCCAAGAAGGTATTCGCCATCTCGATCAGATCGAATGGCCTTTATGCGTTTACCCAATTGATTCTCAACTTCAGCCCTAAACTCTTTGAACTTGTCTAAAGTTTCGGACTTCCGTTTCATTAGGTACACATAACCAAATCTAGAGTAATTATCAGTAAAGGTGATGAAATACTCATAACCACCTCTTGCTTGGATTGACATAGGACCACATACATCGGAATGTACTAGTTCTAGCAAATCTTGAGCCCTTCTACCTTTTGCATTAAAAAATGATTTGGTCATTTTACCTTCCAAACAAGATTCACAAACTAGAAATTTATCAAAGTCCAATGGCCCCAAGAGTCCATCTTTGATAAGTCTTTGAATTCTATTTGAATTAATATAACCCAAACGCAAGTACCAAAGATAAGCTTCACTAGTAGAAGGAAACTTTCTCTTTAATGATTTCACATGTGAATTATTATCTAATTCAGAATTGTATAATTCTTGCTTATCAGGAGTTAAAATATAAAGACCATCCACAATATTGCCAGAACAGATAAACATTTTATCCTTCTTTATTACAACATTGTCTTTCAGGATAATACAATACCCATGTTTACCTAAGTAAGTAGCAGAAATTAAGTTCCTACGAACATTAGGCACAAACAGACAGTCTTACAATATTAAAACCCTAGATTCGAAACATAAATTAATAACACCAACAGCTACAACTAGAACTCTACTCCCATCCGCTAAGGTAAGAAACAATTCTCCTTCATTCAGCTTTCTGATCTCCTGAAACCCCTGCAAAGAATTGCAGATATGATTAGTACAACCTGAATCCACACACTAGGAATCTGTGGGATTTTGTACCAAACATATTTCAAGAAGAAAAGAAGTTTTCACACCCTTGTTCTTGGCAGCCTTAAACTTTGGACAATTTCTCTTCCAATATCTTTTTTTACCACAATGAAAACACTTTCCTTTGAGCTTCTTTCCTTTGTCGGCAACTCCTAAGGCAATTTGCTTACCCTCTTGCTTAGTGAAGTCCTTCTTCTTCTTCTTCTTACCCTTGTCTTTTGACTTAGGTTGAGAAGTAGAAACTTCACCCACATTGGCTTCAACACTAGAAGTACCAAGGATGCCTTCCGCCGCCACTAACTCATTCATTAATTCAGACAAAGAATAAACCTTTTTGTTCATATTATAATTCAGTTTGAATTCCTTAAATGACTCCGGTAATGACTAGAGTATCATATCCACTTGGGATTCTCCATTAATGTCGGCACCTAAAACCTCTAATGTATTCAGATTAGAGATCATTATAAGACAATGCTCCCTAATTGAAGTATCTTCAGCCATTTTGATATCATAAATTTGCCTCATGGTTCCTTGCCTTGCTGAACGGCCTTGTTCACCAAACATCTCCTTCAGACTATGCATAATGTCCGAAGCTAGTTCTACACCCTGCATTTGATGCTATAGAACATTTGAAATAGATGCTAAAATATAGCACTTGGCCATTTCATTAAATTTCTACCAACGATTATATCGCTGTTTTTCCTTAAGAGGAGCATCTAATGAAGGAAAGCTAAGACATGGTTGAGTAAGCACATATTTGTGCTCTTCAGCTGTTAAAACAATGTCCAAATTTATTTTCCAGTCAACATAGTTGGATCCAGTCAGTTTGTTTTGATTAAGAATAGAAACAAGTGGGCTAAATGATGCCATGTTCAAATCTGAAAACAATAAACATGAATATGATAAGTAAACTGAACACTATCAATTTAGCATATAAGCATATAATATGGAACCTTAATAAAACCATAAAATAATATATGCAACAACAACCCAATCCTATATTCTATATCCCTCAGCATAGAGTGAACATTAAATACTATGATTGATTGAGAACTATTCTCATTATTAATGCTATCATGATAACTTTTATCAAGCACTAATAATATGCCGTTTTAAATTTAGCCTCTAAGTAATAATAGTAAGAACTCAGCATAGAGGATACTATAATACTTAGTCTAGTGTATACTATTGTATAGAATCATGTGTAGCCACATTTCATCCCTTTAACAGGCTTATTTTGTAGTACCATGATAAAACACCCTCCGCATGGAATGCAAAACTCGAAGCTAAGACAAGGCATTTGATCAAAGCACTATAAACCAAGAAATCCAATCTTGTAGGACCATGAAATAAATACTCTCCACATGGAATGCTAAGCTCGAGGCAAAGATAAAGTATATATTTCACACTACTATGAACCAATAATGGAGCCCGTGAGATCCAACCCTTGTATCTCTCTCCCACTAGATGTTTTAGTATAAAGGTTTTTAAATATAAAATATGCATAAGCTAATTACACATAACCTTGCTCTTTATACATGTGGAAACACTTAGAAAAAATTCTGATATTCTTTCTTTCGATCGATCAAATGTGTCCCTCGATCGATCGAAAAAATTTAAAAATTCGAATTTGACCATCTGACTTGTTCGATTGATACTCAATCGCCTCTCGATCGATCGAAACAAAAAATTTGATTAATCAACTAGCAATCAAAAATCAATTGATTTAAAAAGCCTGATCACTGTTTCACTCGATCGATCGAAAGTGATTTTCGATCGATCGAAACTCATGAAACTCGAATTTCCAAATTTTCTCTAAGGCAATTTTCAACGGGTTTTTCATGAACAAACAGCCATCATATGAACATAAGAGACAGAGATTGATATCAAAACTGATTTTCATTGATGTTATAGCATTAAAGTTCAAATTAACATACTTAATATCAAACTTAAACAACATCATAACATCAATTTCAGTTTTCATCAAAACATAATTTCAATCACCATGAAGAAAATCAATCAAATAACTTTCTACCATTATGAAACTATTATTCTTGATTCCTCCAAAACTCACAAAACATGTTATGCAAATTGGAAATTGAAGACCGCTCGGATACCAATTGAAGGATAATAGGATTAAACATGGTTTGAATCTCATATAAAAAATACGCAGTGGAAATTTAACAGATCTATTTCATTCACAATCGATAACATGCACAATCTAGCCGTAATCTTTTAATTTGGGGTCTAAACAGCTCTTGTGTTTTTAACACAAATCCGAGCTTTCAAATTTTGTAGAAAAAATAATTTCCTTGGTACTTGCAAGTACAATAATTGATTTGAAGAATAATATATCTTTGGCCTAGCTTTTTCTTTTATTCTAAGATTCCAATCATATGTTGATATAGCAAATTGCTTTTAATTAAGGTGGTGCAATTATCATAGAGGTACTAGAAAATGAGAGAAAAAGAAAAGTTTTTTCCATGGTTGAATTATTAGTTTTTTCCATAAACAGTACTTGACCATCATTTTTTTTCAAATCTTTTCAATTTACAATTTTTTGACAGATTATTATCATTAATGTTCCCCATTAAAATTATCCAAGATAGTAAACTTTTGAAATGATAAGTCTTATAAAGTTGAGAATCCAAAACCTTATGATTAACAAGTATTATTTTCTTTAACTTTCATATAATCTTTAAATTTTTTATATAATTATGTTAGGTTTTGAGTTTGTAGTGTTGGCAAACCATGACAAAAAATAAGTATTATTGAGTTGGAATGGTGTACTTTCAAGTCCAACATAAAAAACTCATGTTCAGGATGAAAAACGTGAGTTGCAATCTGATTGCTCTCGATTGCTGTTCGATTGATGCTCGATTGCTGTTTGATCAATCAGAAGTCACATATCAGCAAACGTACATAACTTAACCGTTTGAAGCCCATATCGCGATTTGTTTTTTCTAGTATTTAAAGGACATTATAAGCTAACTCTCGAGGGAGTTTTTAGAGCTTTTAGAGAGAAAAGAGTGTATCTTGTGCCTCCAATTGTAGATTTAGGGTTTTTATACCCAAAGCTCTCTAAAGTTATCTAGAGGCAATATTCCTTGAAGAATCTCAAGATCCGGTATTGTAGAAGTTGCTGCATACAAGATCAACTACTGATGGTGATCTGAAACCTTTGAGTGGGATCTCAAAGTCACAAACGTAGGAGTTTGTGTTCTGTAAATCCAAGAAGAGAAGGAGTCCATGGATTCAAAGCTTTCACATGGTCATGTCAGTAAGTTACTACTTGAGGTAGCAATAGATTTAGGGTTAAATCTCATTTTAAAAACTTCAATTCTCTTATAGTAGATTTGTTTTACTTTGAGGATAGTTAGGTTAAATCCATCACAGGTTTTTACCTTGAAACTGTTGGTTTCATTGATTTTCCCGGGTCATCATATCGTTGTATTCTTTATATTTTCCGCTGTTGTGCATGATATGATTTATTATTTTTTAACTTAGATCTAAATAATAAACCTAAGTAATCACTTGGATATTATATTAGGTTAAACAATTTGATTTAAGGGGTCCAAACAGGAAAAAAAAAAAAAAATATATATATATATATATATATATATATATATATATATCCCATAATGAGACAATGATGAAGACAATTCATTTATTCTCATATACGTTATTGGTAGTAAAAATATTTTGTGTGTGTGTGTGTAGGGGGAAAAGGAAGAATATGTTTCTAAAAAAATAATATGGAAATATGAAATGTAACTATAGATTCCAATGATAAAGGAAATCATTTTTTATGCCAAATTTATTTTTGATAGTCTAAGTATGAATAAAAAAATATAAAAAGGGTAACAATGGATATAAAAATATGTTATTATGTCAAAATTTTCTTAGAAATTTTGGGAAGTCCAAGTTAGAGAAAACATTACTTATAATTAACATGAAAAAAATGTAGCATAAAAAATATAACTATATATCGCATTTAAATATAAAAAAAATCCTCTCAAATCTCCCTTAATTTGCTAATTAGGAGATGGTGGATATATAATTATAGAATATTACCTTCGTGTTGATTAACTATTGAAATCTTCTTTTTAGTCTTTATTTCACTTGATTCATATGTAAAGCATTAATATAAACTTTTATTAAGCAATAAATTTCTTAAAATAGACACCATAAGATTTTATAGTTATTATCAATAAAAAAAAATATAACAGTCATTATATTTCTTAAAAATTCACATTAAAAATGTAATAGTTGTTAGGGACATATTTGATGTAATTGGCTAATCCTTTAACAAAACGCAATTTACTGGTAATTGTGTAGATCTAGAATGGTTTAAGACTTCAAGAAATATGTTGTTTATGTTAAGTGTTAAAGCCATGCAAATTTATTCAAGAAACAAGTGAAGAAGTGTTGTTCATTAAAGCTTGACAGAAGTCTCGACAAAAGCCCATCTATCGAGATTTAATGTTGAAGCGCCACAGAAGCTGTATCTGTCGAGAATTACGAAATCAGATTTTTTAGATCTGATTACACACATATCCTTGAGTATTTGCGTAGGATTTCTTTTCTCACAACCCTAGACATATATAAGGATTATTTTAAAAGCCGTCACAAGTGATGCAAGGGTAATTGAAAACAGAATACACGCATATTGTGACCAGACACAAAAATTGCCCTAATTCATCATTCTCTTTGTAGAAACTAATGTGTCTTTACACCAAGGGTTTGTGACCAATGAGCTTCTTGATCTTCATGTTGATGAAATGAAGAACTTTGCAGCCAACATCTTCTTCAAGTTGGTGTGTTAGTCACGTACGGGGATCCGTGCATCATTGGTTAGTCACATACTGGAATTCATGCATTAAACGGAGAGATTGTCGCTACAATACAAGTCTAATTGTGTATTGGGGTAAAAGTTCAATTATAGGTTGGTATTAGGTACTGAGATTCCTTTTACTTGTAATCACTTGTGATTGATAATAGTAGATTCTCGAGAGTGGTAACCTTAAATTTACCCAGTGGGGTTTTGCCTCGGAGGTTTTCCCTATTTGTAAATAAATCACCGTGTCAAATTTATTTTCCGCTGCATTTATTTTAATTGGTGATTTGTTTGTTCTACCACTCTATTGCATGTTAAATTGACTTAATTAATTAACTTGGATAGTTAATTAATTAATTTGTCAAAGGGGTCAATACATTTTTGGCCTATCAATAGTTATTTAAGGATTAATAATTACAAATTTATAAATAAAATAAAATAAAAACCATGTGAAGCACAACTTAACAATTAGTTAGATTTAAAGAATCATAGTCCAAAAAAGGTCAACTATTTTAAAGTTGTAAAATGTGTAACTTGAACTCATCTCATATATATTGATTTTTTTTTTCAAAATGCCAAATTATAGATATGAAAACATTTTTCTTATCATTGTCAAGCAATTGGCATTTGACAATAACAGGTTACTAAGGCCAACATTTGACGTGCATGAATTTCATTATGGAATGAATATTAAGATTATTATGTCCTAACCATTAAGAGATTGATTCTTGTTGTCTCTTATAATCTGAGCAATTTTAACTTGCATCTCCTTTCTATTATGGTCAAAAAATGCATCTATAACAACAGGCTATATCATAATGGATATGGATAAGTCAAGGACTACAATAAATTTATTCATAATCTTAGTCTGCTAAATCAAGTAGACTTATTTCAATATAGCAATATTTTACATCATAAAAATATTGCAGAATTTAACAAAAACATTAACGTATAGCATAATGTTGGGCCACATTATTCTAACATATATAGTAGTACATGTTGCCAAGAGAATCAATTAGGTGGACAAATCGGGGCATTAAAGTTGCAAACACACTAACTAGGAATTCCAGGTGGAGGGAAAACAGAGTAGTCTCCTATTCCACCACGGTGTCGTTGACTACATAACTTGACACAATGAGCCCTAGTCGTACAAGTCCAAGGAGTACGACACTCCTCTGCTTTGACTGTGGCTATCATTTTCTCACCTAAAGAAAAACACAACCATTAGCTTTAATATTGTACAAAAAAATATTTTTGAGAAGAAGTCAGTTAAGTTAGAACATGGAATTTCTAGTGTACTAACACGTCTAATATCACTAACGGTATCCTAACAAAACGGCCTAAGTCTTGTTAGAGTAGCGAAAGCTTTAAACCTTTGTGTTAGTTATATTGTACAAAATTAACACCAAAAAACCATACTGTAAATAATTTAAAATGGTCCTTAGAGCATCCACATCAGTTGGTGGATAATCATGTATAATGCAAAAAATTTTCAATTTTACACATTTTGAGCTACATCAGTGAAGCTAAAACTGGGTAAAATAGTGTAAAACCATCCCCGAGCTACAGTACCGTGTATATTTACACGGTTACTGTAGCTCGTTTATACAATATTTTATCATTTCTCATTCACTCTTTTTTTTCTCTCTGTGATCCGTTTTCAACAGACTCATTCTCTCATCTTTTTCTCAACACAGAATATACAGAGATATACTTTGCTCAACAAAAAAAAACACAGACATACACAAACAAACACAGATCGGTGCTTGACTGGTCGGAGCTCGTGGGTCTTGCCGTGGATCAGAGCTCGCGAACGCTGGATCGGAGCTGGCGGATCGGCGATCGGAGCTCGCGGATCGCGATCGGAGCTCGAGGATCGGCGATCGGAGCTCGCGGATCGCGATCGGAGCTCGAGGATCGGCGATCGGAGCTCGCGGATCGCGATCGGAGCTCGCGGATCGCGATCGGAGCTCGCGGATCGCCGATCAGAGCTCTCGGATCCCCGATCGGAGCTCGCGGATGGTGATCTAAGCTCGCTGGTCGGACTCGCGGATGGTGATCGGAGAGGGAGTTGATGGAGAGGGAGAGGGAGAGTCTGAGAGATGGGTTTAGAGAGAGAGAGCAAAAGTGAGAAATAAGCTGGGAGAGAGAGAGAGCGGTGAGTAGTTGGGGGAAAATAATAAAATATTAAAGAAAATTAATTATTTAATTAAAAAGGGTGGTAGGATAGATGAACTGATGTGGAGGTTTTGTAAAATTAAATGTGTAAAATAGAAAAAGTGGGTTTTTAGTGTAAAAGTGAATGTGTAAAATGGAGGAGCTGGTGTGGATGCTCTTATATAATATTAAAAAATGAACTTTAATTGTACATGGATATTTTGTGTGTTAGACATGAATTTTTGTACAAGCCTATTGCAAAGAAGTATTTAAAGATTTGATAGTCCATGATAATTAGTTTTTTGGAACACCTGAATACAGTGGCGGCGCCACGTTATGCTCAGGGTGTTCCCAGGAACACCCTGACTTGAAATTTTTTTTTATATATATAATAATTAAAATTTTTTATTTTTGTACCCTTAAAAAAAAAAAAGGAACACCCTCAGTTTGAACGAGGAACACCCTCAAATTAAAAAAAAAAAAAAAAAATTTATTTGTTCTACTTTCAAGCAAAAAAAAAAATTGTAATAGAACAAAGCAAAAAAAAATAAAAAATTTCTAACAGAGCAAAACAACGGACGGCAACTAGCAAGCCCACGGCAAGCCCAACAAATTATAGAGGAAGAAAACCCACAGTTTCTAAAAAAAAAAAAAAACCCAATACAGATCAGCAACCTCAAATCAGTAGTTCAGTACATCATCAGACATCAGAAATCACTAAAGCTTTTCTCAAAAAAAAGAAGAAAATCACTAAAGCTAAACAAACCTAAAAAGAAAAAACGGAGCAACGGCGCCTCCCCTTAGAAGGTAGATCGGTCCAATCGCCCTTCATCGCATCAGAGATCGGCCCAGCTCCAGCGCAATCGCTCATCGGACATCGTCACCCCTCATCGCATCGGAGACGGAGATCGGTCCAGCTCCAGTCCAGTCGCAGTCGCTTAGCCTCATCGGACATCGTCGCCCCTGGCCTCATCGCATCGGAGACGGAGATCAGCCCAGTTCCAGTCGCAGTCGCTCAGTCATCGTCGTCGTCGCAGGTCGCACTCGCACATTGGAGACGGAGATCGGCCTAGGTATTTCTCTCTCTTTTTCTCTCTGACTCTCTCAAAGTCTTTCACTCTCTCTCTCTCTCTCTCTCTCTCTCAAATATGAAATGAAATAAATAATCTTATGACTCTCTCTCTCTCTTTATTAACTTTAGTCTTTATCTGAACACTGTGAGCTGTGGCTGAAGCACCTTTCAACAAAAAAGAAAAAAAAAGTGATTGGCTGAAGCACTCAGTGAGTGAGTGGAGTTTAACTTTAATAATTTTTTGACTTTTTGAATTTGGTATTTTGGTTTTATTTTCATTCTTATCCGGTGGTTGGTGTGTGTTGGTATTGGTGTTGAACTGTTTGGTGAGATATTAATTGTCTTTTAGGGTAATGTTATTGTGATTTGTAAAATTATGATTGTGAAATTTTTTGATTGGCAGACTTGTTTGATGAGTAGTGTAATGTGCACATTAGCATATGAAATGTGTAATATATACATGACTTACTCTTTTAGTGTAATGTACAACTAATAAATAATAATTTAATTAATTGAAAAAAAAATTAATAAATAATAATTTAATTAACCAATATGTTATAAAAAACAAACAAATTAAATTATGTTAGGCTAAATAACAATTAATAATTTTATAATTAATTAAACAATAATATAACAAATTATAATTTATAAAAGGCAAATAAATTAATAAAACAACTAAACAATAATTAATAATTAATAATTTTATTAATATTTTAAATAAACTTATAGTTTATTGTTTATTTTTTTGCTAGGATTATAGACAAATATTTACAGAGAAAACTGCGTACCAAAAAAAAAAATTTTCTGGAAAAATTTTTTAGGAACACCCTGAAAAAAATTCCTGGAGTCGCCACTGCCTGAATAAATTTTGCACTATCATACTTAATCGAGAATTAAATACATGATGTCAAGTGAGATTCAAAACGAATCAACCAATTTAATCTATGGTTCAACTATTCCGATTGTAACTACATAATTAGGACCTTAGCAAATAATAATTTAGATTTTTTTTGGGACAATAAGTGAAAGAAGAGTGATATGAATCAAAATTTGCCTTAAAGAGACAAGAATAAGAAAATATTGATTGAAATAGTTACCGCAGTTGATCACGAGGAGGACAAGAAAGAAGTAAAAGATAAAATGTTTTGCCATCTTTGATATGTGGCGCACTGGTACCTGTGGTGCCTATTCCCCTTTTATAGGGTTTCTTTTTTTGGAGAAAGTTTATATTATGCGTTTAATTTATTTTAATTTGCATTGAAAATATTGGATAAATAATGGTAGAGATATATTTTCTTTGTTGATATAAATTAGATTAGATTAGGATTAATTTGATTATTTTTATTAATTAGTTTGGATTAGGGTCAGCTTTATTGATAGGTTAGATGAAGTTAGTATTTATCTTTGGAAAAATGTTATGTCCGTAACAAATCTTAAATGTCAAGTTGTTGTTAGTTGTTAATAATAGGCAAAAAGGAAATTCCAGTGACGGACTTAAATTAAAACTAATAACAGCTCGCCACCTAAGATTTATTGTGAAAATATTATAGACGTATCATTACTCTTATCTTTATCTATTTTGTCTTGTATAAATTTAGATGTTGATAATGATTGAAAAACAATATTCATAAATTTTTAAGGGCACATCTAGTATGATGTAATAGATCTTGTAATGAAATGATTCATGTGCAATAACTATTTAGTGATTTGGTAAAAAACAAAATTCACAAAGAACAGTTATTTCTTAGTAAGAACTATTTCTAAAATTGAGGAATAATTATTCATTTCTAAAAATTGGTCTATTAGACATACTTTCTAAGATACCTATAATAGTTATTCCTTAGGACATGTAACAAATTTTATGATTAAGATACTTCCAAAAAAATACAAACTTTCTATAAGCATAATTTTTTTTTACAAATTTTCCATAGTAACACCCAAACTTATGAATGGGAAAAATTATTCCCTTACAATATAATTTTTTTTCCAGTAATAAATATTACTATTCCTAACATAATCTCACCACTCAGTGTGCCAAACATGGTCTAAGTTTTAAATTGTTAGCTAATCTAAGCTGGAGGTTCGACCTTCATCAAAGTACTCCATTTATTATTAAGATTCATTTGTTCGCTCGAAATAACTAATAAAAATTGGGTCCATAAAAATTGGTGTGAGAGCAATGGAAGCTCACAAAATAGTATCAGGGATTGCAAGTTTGTGCAACTAAAAATGTGTTAAAAAAAGGATTGCAAGGACGGAGAAAAACTTGGATTTAGGGGAGGGAGGGAGGAAGAATAAAAAAATCATTATAAAACTCCAAACTAGCATTTATTTTGTATTAAGAAACCATCAACAAAAGTAAGACAAAAAATTGTAATACATTACAATGTAATCATTTAAGAAAAGAGAAGTTAATACTTTTTAAAGAAAATTCAAAGTCATTTACAATTGAATATGTAATAATTGTCGCAGTGATGTCCCATTTCAATGAATAACATCATAGCATCTAAAAAAAAAAAACTCATCTTCCTTTTTGTTGTGAAAGTTAGTTTTGATGATATTCATAACTAAAAATGTACACATAGTTTTTTACTCTCTCTTCTCTCGGTTAGGTTGCTTAGAAGCATTCGATTTTTTGTGTGTGTCTTCAATGTGTGCATCTGCTCCTGGGTAAAGACAAAATTATTTATTTAAAAATTTTAAAGTGTTGGGTTGTTTATTTTGGGTAAAATTGGTTAAATGGGCTTATGTTTTTTATGGCTTTGCTATTGGTAATTTTTGTTGTTGTACTAATTTTTTTAGGGTTTGTTACTTTATTTTCAAATTTTAATCTAAGAGAGTAATCTTTTCAAATGATAAGTCCTATAAAGTTGAGAATCCAAAACCTTGGGATTAATAAGTATTATTTTCCTTAATTTTGATATAATCTTTAAATTTTTTTTTAATTATATCCCTATATGAGTCAATGATGAAGACAATATGGAAAAAAATGACAATGAATATGTTTCTAAAAAAATAAATATGGAAATATAAAATATAACTATAGATTCCAATGATGAAACCTCCCATATCACCAACACACTCACAATATGTAAATCCAAATGCAAATAAAAAAATAAAAACAAATAAATGTAAAGAAAAAGAAAATAAAAGTTTATCAGTGTCAATTTTTTTATTATTTCTCCCATGTGAACTTCAGGCCATTATTATGCTTAGGAGTGGGTCAACCATTAAGCATGAAGGCCAAGAAACTAACTACTCCTGCTCCCTGTAGAATGTAGATTGAGGTGATTGCACACTTACATCACTCCCAAAAAGATTAATCTAAAGTAAAACAATCAAAACACCATAGTTTAAGAACAATAGAAAATAATAATCAATCTTTAATAGCATGATCATTCAACCTTAGTTATCATATACAAAGAAAGCAATCCATGAAACACATGCATTAAAACAAATCAAAAATCAAGATTATATATAGAGAAATCAAAATATGAGAGAGAGAGAGAGAGAGAGAGAGAGAGAGAGAGAGAGAGAGAGAGAGAGAGAGAGAGAGAGAGGTATCTTGATAGTAGATATCAAAAACAAACATGTAGTGATAAAAAAAATTCCCATCAAAAATACTAAACTTGATAGTTTTAATAGAGATAAAAAAGAACGTATATAAATTATTTAGCCAAGTGATTACTTAGGTAAATTATTCAAATCTACGTTAACACAAACAAATCATATCATGTAAAGCAGTGTGGAAATATAAAGAACACACGATATGAGAATCCAGGAAAACCAAACTGGTAAAAAACCTATGGATGATTTAACCTGACTATCCTCAAGGTAAAACAGGATCCACTATGAAAGAATTGAAGTTTTACAATAGCGACTTAGACCACTAACATCCTATTGCTACCTCGAGTAGAAAACTTACTGCCACGACCATGTGACAACTCCAAGTCCACAGACTACTTCTTTCTCAAATCCACAACATCCACAAGTACACCACTTGTTTTTCTTTAAGCTCTTGAAACAGCAACTGAAATGATCACCAAATTCTCGACTTCAATCTTGATTTTGATAACCCTAAGTATGTATAAAGGTAAACACCTCTAGATCTCACAAGAGATTCACACATACAGCATATCAACAACCTCAAAAACGTGGCTAGGTTTTTCTATATATACTAGAAGAAGTAGATCTGAAACCCTAATTTTTAATGGGCTTGAACTACTGTTTGGGCCTTAATTAAAATTCTGCAAATACGACTCTCAATTGATCAAGCTTGTCTCTTGATCGGTCGAACCTGTCCCTCGATCGGTCGAACCTGTCCCTCGATCGGTCGAACCAGACAAATTCTGAATTCTTCTTTCTGCATCTTGCTTGTTCTTGAATCTTGACTTGTATAATCTTGAGCATTGTCTAATAATACCTATAGACTCTAGGATCTATATCTAGACAAGTTTGTGTTCACGATTTGCCAATTATTCTAAACTATTAGAACCTAACAATCTACCCATTTGGCAATTCGTGACAAAACTTACATACAAAATGAAATGCTCAAATATAAGAACAACCCAATACAATAAAATGCCAAATACACATTGTTGCCCAAAGTACAATTCAAACTAACCACTACCTATCAGTTGCAAGAGTAGACAGCAGCTTCAAATGAATTAACCTGTAAATTCCTAAAACACTAAACAAATCATAAACGCATGTGTGGAAAATACAAGTAAACCAATATGAAACACAATATAAAAACAAAAGTAAACTAACTCTCCCCCTAAGTTAGATACATCAACAAACTCTTTATATTCTCCCCCTTTCCAAAACAATTTCATCTCCCCTTAAACAAAACATTTTAAAAAACTTTTTTCCAAAAATTTCATCTATTTCTCCCTCTTTTTGTCACGTATTAACAAAGATAACTCAAATAAAGAGTAAACAAAAAACATACGCAACAAAAGTCAAGAGAAAATAGAGAATCAAGGAAACAAATGAATCCAGCTCTATAGAGAATAGAGGCAACTCCCCTTATGAAGAGCAACAACTCCACCTATGAACAAAAAGGATTAAAAGAAGCTTCATCCCCTATAAAAATATGAAAAACAAAACAAGTTTTGGGAAAAAAAAAGTTTTGGGGATCAAGGCGGCAAACTTCAACAGCAGGGCATTGAATGCTTTATTCAATGTAGTCACAAATGAGGAGTTCAAGAAGATCTCCTCCACTGAAACTGCATAGGAGGCGTGGACAATTCTCCAGACAACCTATGAAGGAACTAAGGCTATCAAGGATTCAAAACTTCAGAGGCTCACTACTAGCTTCGAAGAAATCAAGATGGAGGAGGATGAGTCATTTGATGAGTTCTATACCAGGCTCAATGACATAGTGAACTCAACTGTCAATCTTAGGGAAACCATTCTTGAACCCAAGATTGTGAGAAAGGTCCTCAGATCTCTGCCTGAGAGATTTCATGCCAAGATCACCACTATTGAGGAATCAAAGGATATTGACAAGATTCCTCTAACAGAGCTCATTGGTAATCTGCAGACCTATAAGTTAGGTTTGACAAGGATTGACGAGTCAGGTAAGGGCAAGAGCACGGCATTAAAGGCCAAGAACAGTGACACGGATGAGTCTTCTGACAATGAAGATTCTAAAATGAAGTCCTATATCACCAGAAAATTTAAGAAATTCATGAAAAATGCAAATGCAAAGGGCTTTGACAAGGACCATAGGCAATCAAGTTCTTCTCAGTCTAAGAGCCAAGATAAAGGGAAGAAGGATGTTAGGGATGGCAATCAGTACACTGTTCCCTCAAGACCCAAGTATTTTGGGTGTCAAGGTTTCGGTCACATGAAACAATAGTGCCCTACCTATCTCAAGTCCATTGGGAAAAGTAAGGCACTTGCTGCAACTTTGAGCGACACCGAACGTGGGGGTGATTTCAGAAATGAGGATGACAGAATTCTAAGTGCCTTCACTGCTAGTGTCAATCCTACTAAGAGGATTGTGGAAGATATGGATGAAGAAGAAGACTTGGTGGAATAAAAATTTGAGAAAATGGATGAGCAAGATGACATCCACACAGCCTATGCAAAGTTATACAAGGTCTCAGAAAAACATGAGAAGCTGTATAGGTTGGCCACCAAGAAGCTCAGTGATGTGGAGCTTGAACAAAAACAACTCTCCACAAAGTTTGATGAAGCAAATCAGACTATTGGAGCACTGAGGTTTAAAAAGAACTTCTTGGCTGAGAAGATCAAGAAGCTTGAGGAAGAACTTTTCCAAGTTAGAGCTCAGTTGGAGAGGACCTCAAGTGCAAAGCTTGATGAAATGCTCAGCATGCAAAAATCTGCCTCCGATTGATCCGGTTTAGGGTATGATTTTTCTTCTCCAAATATTGTTTCTTCTAGTACTAATGTTTTTGTTTCTCTAGCTAAAAATATTGATTCTGAGAATAATTATGCAAAAACTATGATAGTTAGTGAGAACATAGACAATGGTAAATCTATCTTAGGAGCACCCCCTAAACTTGCTAAGAAAGAAACCAAAAAACCTAGAACTAAGAAGAGTAATGCTCAAAAGTCTAAAGAAAAGAAGCAGCATCTCTGTCATTACTGCGGCATAGCTAGACATACTCGACCTAATTGCTATAAGTGATTAGCCACTCAACAAAGTAATAGCTGTTAGGATGTGTGCTCTTAAATCCTATTGTATGAAGCTATGTATGACATTATGTATGACTTAATGTTGTAATTAATAAAGTTGTTTTATTATTATCTAAAAATAATGGTAACATGAATATTGGGACATTATCATATAGTCCATGAGATATATAGTATGTAATTTATGTGAAAAGTCACAGAAGATATAAATCACAAGTTCTTTGTAAACTCAGAATTTTAGTTCGTAGTCGGTGATGAAATTGGGCATTTCATCTGCGAAAACTATAACATATCAACTAAGATGATTTATCTTGATCATGGAAATGGAAATTTCTAGTTAGTATGTTGATATGTTTTAAGAGTTAAGACATATTGAACTGGACCGCTGTGAGATTTATTATTCTCCTAATGACTGTCAATTGAATAATAAACTCACGACTTATATTTACATGAACTCTTAATCTTGAGAGGATAATGGACCTGATCATGAAGTGTAGTTTGCTTTGATATATCAGGAATGAGATCTAAAGTCACGACCAAAATCTCAGTATATTGGGCAGCCACATTTAGTGTTGATGGAACATATATTTTCAAGATGGAATTCATGTCTCTTAATGGATCTTAAGATAAGTTTAATGGGTTTGGTTATTCAGAGAGTTAGGCCTAACCACTTTAGTAAGGAGTTACTAAAGTATATATTTATGGAATTAGATTTCATAAATATATGATGAATAACTTAAGAAATTAAACTAGGTACTCAAGGAATTAAGATGTAGTAATTTGCAAAGTGGCAGTCTACATTTATGACTTTGTATTACTACGAATATTTTATGAAGGGGTTGCATGTATATAAAGTCTTGGGATATAATTTATAAATAAGGCCTAGAGTGCAACTATATTTATATAGTGGTATTAAATATAGTTAATGGTAATTTTGAACTTGTCAAGAGTTGACAGAAAAGTCCAAGGCCCATTGGAGCTAGTGTCTTATTAGTCCCTTTTGGTCCCACTCAAGCCACATACTAAAGCCCAATTGAAAAGGCCCAAAAGGCCAGCCCAATTAGATAATCAGTTAGATACAAAGAAAGAAACATACAAAATATTATAGTTAGTGTGTGTATGTGAGTAAAAAAAACAATGCCACTCAATCATTTCTCCCTTCGAAAACTGATTGAGTGACCACACTTCTTAGGCGTTAGTGGAATTGGAGTGAAGATTAAAAGTATTCCCAAGTGTTTCTGATCTTTGTTTTGAAATTCATCACATCAAGATACACTTTCTTATTCTTAAATTCTGAAATTTACATAGTGCATAT
The DNA here is from genome assembly GCF_040712315.1 of Castanea sativa. Lineage (NCBI taxonomy): Eukaryota > Viridiplantae > Streptophyta > Magnoliopsida > Fagales > Fagaceae > Castanea > Castanea sativa. Next base: position 46,144,699 of record NC_134015.1, on the reverse strand, counting down.
TATCAATTGCAAATGAAGTTGATCTGTTAATTTTCCACTGCATATGCTTTGTATGAGATACAAACCATGTTTTTCCAACCACAACATGATTTCCTTGGGAAACCAAAATCAGCTTCCATCCTCTCTTGCTCCTCTTGGAGATCTACTCAAAGCCCTCATGATCCTTTCAATCTTGAACGGTTTCAATTCTTCCCCCTCAACACCGGTTCAAGGGTTTGTTCAAAGAAAAGGTTCCTCCAAAGTATGGAAGAAAAAAGGCTCCAAGTGATTCTGTCACTTTTTCTCATTCTCTCCCTCTTTTTGTTGTATTTCCATTATTTGTGTGTTTTGCTTTCTTATTTTAAGACAGTCAAGTTTTTATGCATTGCTTTGTTTGACATGTTTTTGTTTGGTTGTTTTTCAGTTTTGTTTTTATTTTGTTTTTCTTTCATAAAAATAAATAAAAAATAAAAAATCAGAAAAATACAAAAACAGTGTGTGTTTATGTACATTGGTACTTGTGTACCTTGAATGGCCAATGAAACAAAGTTTTCTAAATTTTGTATCTCTTGTAACTTAGATGAACATTTATATGCACAACTAAGCAAGCGAGCTTTATGGCTCGTGTTTGTGATGAGTAAGATTAAGTAATCTCTTGTACTTAACACTCGTATCACTTTTTTTGACAAGAAGGACTAAAAAATCCTAAAAGAGAGGCATAAATAACCATCTCACCACTATTGCCCACCAATCATGAAATAACATCTGTATGCTTTAGCATAGCAAAAGTACAATGTCAAAAAGCTTAATATAATTGGGTATTTCTTTTCTCTCTCTTGTATGCCCATGTATGATATGCTTAATTAAAGAAAAATATGCAAAGAAAAATAAAAGCAAAAAGATCAAAAAGCTTTATATATGATTTCAAGCGTATATTCTAGAAGATGTGAAAGTTATAGGACGTACCTCGAATGTAATAGTCCCCATCAAACAATTATGATTGTGTGAGTTAAATTGATTTTCTCATATCTCAAATTGTCCTAACGTAGAGACACTTATGCAATCTTGCAATGTTTTCACACACAACACACAATATTCTTTGCTACTTTTGATATATGTGCAGATACAATGTGATTTGGTCATCACAAGGTTTACATGTGTTAATGTAGGCTCATTAAACTGTCTTAACTTGTTTTTGAAATATAAAATTGGTTAGACTTGTTTAGTGTGTATGTGTTTTGGCTCTAAATGCATGAAATTTATCTTGACTGAGAGATGATTTTGAGAGCTTAAAATGTTATTTGGATCTTTGGTTCAGTAGCATCCTTGATTGCATCCATATCTATGTTTTTCTCTTCCTTGAAAAATTGTTTTTAAGCAATCTCAATAGCTTCTCGATAACTCTCGACACCTAGGCTATCTATCAAGACCCTTCAGCTTTTCTTTATCGCAATCTCAATAACTCTCGATAGCTAGCTCAATCAATCGAGAAACTTTCTGTCTCCTCGATAGCTACCTCGGTCCATCGAGCTTCTTTGTTGAGAAAACCTCTCGTTAGATACTCAATAGTTGGTTTGATAGCTGAAAAATGCCTCTTTAAAGCTTAATAGCTCCCGATCGATTAAGCTTTGCCTCTTTAAAGCCTAATAGCTCTTGATCGATTGAGCTTTATGAAGTTTCAATATAAAGAGGCATCTCGATTTCAGATCTCGTTCCCTCGATCTCTCTTGATACTTTCAGCCTCCTCACCTCCCAAAACACTTCTCAGGCACTCCAAACATCTTCCTCACTTCTTTTTCGATCTCAAGATCTTTGTTCCTCATCTGGTATGATACTTTCTTCATCTTTATCATGCATTTTCATGATCTTTGACCTAACTTTTGGGGGTTTTGAAATTGTTTGAGATTTTTCAAAACTTTTGAGTTTTTGTTAAAATTTTGAGATGGGTTTTTGTTAAAATGATCTTTAAACTTCATGCATTGCATCACATGTGCATTATAACAATGTTTCATGCATTTTAGATGTGTGTTTACCTTGTTGTTGTTTTGTGTACTGGTAGGTTTGGATTGGGCTAAGCCCATGATGAATTTATATTTGCATGTCACATGTTCATGCATTCTCATGCATACGTACCTTCAATTCTATATATTTTGATATATGTGTTGCTTGGTACTTTTCTGATTTTCTCCCTCTATTTCTCTCTCTCTCTCTCCCTCTTACATTAGTTGCATCATGGCACCTAAACGTAAATCCACTCCATCCCGAAACCCTCTTTATTTCGGGGCATTTTCATCTTCTTATCCTTCTAACCCCACTCCATCTCATATTCGGTTCCGTGATGATAAAGCCCGCAAGGACTTTTTGGAGAACTTTTCACGACGAGGCATTCATTCGGAACGCCGAGTCATTTTGTCAGATTTTTCTAACACTGACCTACCCACTGTCATCCACAGTAGGGGTTAGGAGTCACTATGTGACATCCCGGTCACTTGCCCTTTTGTGATCATACAAAAGTTCTACTCCAATATGCATGGATTTAACTATTCTATACCCCAGTTTGTCACTCACGTGTAGGGTATACGCATGGTAGTTACTCCGGGTATTGTACAGGAGTTCTACTCCAAAATGCATGGATTTGACTATTCTATACCCCAGTTTGTCACTCGCGTGTGGGGTATACTCATGGTAGTTACTCTGGGTATTGTATCCGAGGTACTACACGTTCCTAGGGTAGCCCATCCTAACTACCTTGGCTATGAGCATCTGAGGACAGTGTCCAAAGATGAACTCTCGTCTCGATTCTGTGAGAAACCTTCTTCTTAGGGTGACCGTCAATACACCCGTTGCTCAGCCTTTGCTAAAGGTCCGAGGTTCATTAACATGGTTATGAATTTTTTTCTACACCCATTGTCTTACTATAACACAATCACAGAGCTTCGTGCTCGCTTTTTGTTGTCCCTCAGTAAGGATCTTTCAATTGATTTCCCCTCTCACTTTATACTCTCCCTTATAGATGTCTATAAGGATACGACGACCCGTGATAAGCTCATTTTTCCTTCGGCTATCACACGGCTCCTTCACCATTTTTTCTGTCTCCTATCTAGAGTCTCGCCACTTCACATTCATATGTGCCATTGATGCTGCTACCGTTAAGTGGAGTTTTACACAGCTTTGCTCAAGGCGAACTCAGACCGAGATGGCTGCTCCTTCAGCTTCTACCGCTCTATCCACCTCCACTCCTTCATCTGCAGCGGGTGGAGTGACACTTAAGGCCATCACACCTAGTGATGAGTTATGTCAAGTGAACACCCGTGTTGGTCGTATCGCACAACGACAGGCTGTCATGGATGGTTTCATGGTTGCTTCTTCTCTATCTCCATCAGCGTCCGAGGATGAGAGTAACGATGGCTCCAGCAGCGATGATGCTGATGAGGGTGATGATGCTAGCTCGCCTAGTGATGATGAGATATCTACTTGATGTACTTACCCCTTTGTCACTCGTGACAAAAAGGGGAAGTAGTTTTGAGATGATAGTAGTCATACTCATAGGGGGAGGGATAGTTTAGGAGATAGGGGGAGTGTTCATCTTTTTTAGGGATGTAGTGAGGATTTTGATGTATCTTTTTCTTTTCTCTCTATTTTAGATACATTGTTCATGTACCTTAGATATTGTGATCATATTGTGATAGCAAATCTTGTACTTGTTAATATATATACATTTGAGGTTGTTATTGCAATTCTTTCACCTATCTTTACATGTGTTGTTTCTTTTCTCTCTTTATACACATGTTTCTTATATATTGTATGCAATCTTTTATTTCTGTTTCACATAAAGATGCCTTAATGAGTTTTATTTAAGTGTTTCAGAAATACAGGTTGCCAAAGTCTTCCTTGTCATGAACTCTCTTCTTGCAAAGTTTTTCAAGAGTTTGGGTTAGGATAGATTTTATTGTAATCAATAAGTGAGTATGAGTTGAGTGATTTATGACTTCTCTCATATGTTCATTTGTTTGTTGTGGTTTTGTCCTGGATTGTCAAAGGGGGAGATTGTTAGGACATATGTGATTTGATGTTAGAAACATATGTCAAGATTTTATGTATTGGCTAATCCTTTGACAAAACACACTTTACTTGTAATTGGGTAGATCTAAGATGTGTTTAATACTTCAAGAAATAAGGTTTCAAGTTCAAGTGTTAAAGCCATGCAAGTCTGTCCAAGAAACAAGTGAAGAAGTGCTGAATTTTAAATCTCAACATCTAGCTCGACAGCTAGTATCTATCGAGGTTTAAAAGTTGCTGAAGCCCGTGACTCGATAGCTATCTCGATAGATGGCTATCTATCAAGGTTTATGACACTCAGCTTTGCAGAGCTGTTTTTCATCCAATCCGTGAGTATGTGTTTGGGCTTTCTTTTCTCACAACCCTAAACATATATAAGGATTATATTAAGGGCTGTCACAGGTTGCACAATGAAGAGCACAGTTGCATAAGAGCACATTTCCACAAGTGTGAAGAAAAGTGTGACCGGAAACCTAGTTTGCCCTAGTTCTTCTTTCTCTTAAAGAAACTGCTATGTTTGTACACCGTAAGGTTTTGTGACCAAGGAATTTCATGATCTTCATCATGTGATGAACAAAAGAACTTTGCAGCCAACATCCCTCTCAAGTTGGTGATCAAGTCGCGTATTGGGATCCGTGCATCTTTTAGTTAGTCACGTACTGGAAGTCGTGCAATACAAGGAGAGATTGTCACTACAGAACAAGTCCAATTGGGTATTGGGGTAAGGGTTCAATTGCAGGTTGGTATAAGATACTGGGATTCTTTTACTTGTAACCGCTTGTTTTGATAATAGTGGATTCTTGGGAGTGGTGACCTTAAAATCACCTAGTGGGGTTTTTGCTGTGTAGGTTTTCTCATTCGTAAACAAATCACCGTGTCATTTAATTTTCACTGCATATTTAGTTATTTGGTGATTTGTTTGTGCTACCACGCTCATTGCATGTAATTGAACCTAATTAATTCACTTGGCTAATTAATTGGTTAATTCATCACAATGGGTCAATACAGTTTTGGCCTATCATATGCTTTCTTTATGTCTTTAAGCATGTTAGGCTGCTAGGTTTACGTATTCTTTTTTGTTTGGCTTTTGCTCTGTTTTTGTGTTAAGTTTTCTAAGTAAGGATCTATGTACGCATGATCTAGCTTGCACATGTAGGCTAAAGTCATACGTACGCAGACCTATTCTAGCGTGTGTGATGTCGTTACCTAAAAACCCTAATTTTTGTTGTTTTGTTTCTGCATTCACATGTTTGATCTGTGTAGCCTCTTTTTCACATGTTTTTAAGCCCCATATTTGCTTGTTTACCTTTTAACATGTTTGTTTGTTATCACATGTCTAGATTAGGATTTAGATTAGGGTTTCTTAATTTTAATGTCATCCATTCACATGTTCATGCATTAATGTCATAGGTGTTATTCTGCTAAGAGGTAAGTAAAGGGTAAGTCATGCATTAGTAATGTTCATGCATTTGTGTTAGGGTTTACTTTGTGGTGGAACATGCATACATGTATGATTAGGGTTTTGTAATAGGTTTTCCTTGCTATGATGATATGCTTTGCTGCCATGTACAAGTTGCTGCTTTGTTTTATATGTATGATAGGGTTTTCATATGTTAGATGAATGTTAGGGTTTCTTCAATATGTTTGGCTGCCTTTTGTTTGGATAGATTGATAAGTATGTGCTTTGGAATGAATAATGTCATGATTGTATACTTAGAAGTATGCTATAGATACAAGTGTTGAGTATGTTTTTAATGAAGTTAAGATATAGGACACAATGATGGGAGGCCAACCTTAGGGTTGGGCGGTCTTGGGTGCCCAATACCTTCCCAAAAATGTACCTAAACTCCGAACCCAAACTCTGGTTATAAGATCAAAGGTTCTTCCTCGAAATGACACTATTACACTACCAAGTCCTCTGCAAAAGGCACCAGCTTACTATGAAGAAGAGATATAGAAGCAAGAAATAAACTAGAAGGTTGCTTCCCTCCAATCTGTATTGTTTTCTCTATAAACTGAACCTTAAAAATGTGAAGAAAGAAAGATGATGTCTGCAACAACCACAAACAAAAAAGCATAAGCTATCTAAAAAACTTGTTAGAGCTAAATCTGAAAAAAGAAACAAAAGGTATGCATTCAACATAAAGATGCTACAGAAAATCACATTACATGCCTTTATCAAGACAGCTAAAATTTAGTTCATAATGAGGGCTTTTTATCATCCTAAAAGATTAACGATATTTGCCTATTAAAAGAGAAAATGGTATGAAGCATAAATAATCGTGAATTTAAAAACACTCTTTCATTAACAGCATCAAGTCTTATTTCTAGATATATTGAAACTACTAATGCTACACAAAATATTAAACACCAGTAGTGGCTAATGGAAAGGTATATTTAAAGTCACTAGATCTCATTTACAATTTATAGTAATCAATTAAAATGAATCTACAGCCATTCTTTTTCCAAATGTGCATACACAAATAAGCATGGCTACACATAAACAGTACAATGTAAGACAACTGCCTTTGATTCCCAATTCCCTATTCCATTTGACATAGTAAGGCACTTTGTTCATTCATTTCAAAACATAATGCCCATCACCTTAGTGCTAATTTTAAACAATGTCATTGATACATCAGTAAACAAAGGCAGTTATATAAGCAAACGTCCAGATGTAAGCACAGTTACGACATAGCCAAATACCTCCCCCCATGAAAGATCACAATGTAGGAGAACTAGTACTCTTTGACTTTAACTTAGTAAAATTGAACTTTTACGTCAGTTATAGCTTTTAATCTCAATAAAATGGAAAGATAACCTGAGACTTTACAAAATTTAATCGTCATAAAAAAAAATCCATGTAGTAATCACGTAATCAGAAATGAAGTCTTTGTGAAATGGAGAGGTAGTAAATGAGCATTGATAGTATACAATGGGTTTTGTTGGGTTTTATGGTTGTGTGTGGAAACCCAGGAAAGAAAATGCCAAGATACTGGGATTTTCCCTCTTCCCTTATTTGTTTTTTTACTTCATTAGTTGAAGAAACAACGTTCTCTTTTATTCTATTGAAAATCAGTGAGTTTTCTCCCATTGTTTTGAGCATTAACTAGGGGGTTTGCTTCATTTCTTGGTTGATTCTAGAGAAAAAATACAAACCCAGTTTCTGGATATTTCTTTTTGGTTCTTAAGAGTTTGATTTCGCTATATAGTCCTAGTTTTCTTTTCTTTTTTTTTTTCTTTTTTGCCCACATTCAAATTCCCTTTCCAAGTAAACAGTCGAAATTAGGTTCTGTAAATCTGGATAGCTATATGAAGTTGGTGCAACAATGAGAGATGGGAATTCCAAGAAAAGCACTTCTCTTTAAGCCTTTGTTCTGATCTTCATTCTCACTCCTACAGGATGATTTTTGTGCTAGTTAAATTTGCTTGAAACCTTATTTCCCTCAATAAATTAAATTAACATGTTTTAATTGTTAGAAAAAAAAATCATGTCTTTAAGCTAGTCTAAGAATCTTCAAGCTTGAAAATGAAGCTTGTATAATTTGATGGTTTTCTCTTCAAGATATCAAATTGAAAACCATTGTACCATGTAATATGGATACACTTGAAGGAAAATTCAAATTTTGTTGTTGCAACACTTTGCTACACATGAACTTGTTGAAAGTATTGCAGTTTTTTTCCCTAGTTTCTAAATTTTTTTTCTTTCGTGGTGGTAAAACCCTTAGGCATTTAATATTTCTTTAGGAGATCATAATTGGCAAAAAGAAAAGAAAAAGAGTAAGGCACTTATTTCTTCATAATTTATGCAATGAACGTGGTAAAAAACATTAGTTTGTTGGTTGATAAACTTTAGCCCTCAAGCGAATTTTGTCTTTAAAGATTAAAATTCTTTAGGAGATAATGTTTGAAAGAAAGAGAGATGAAGGGACTAGAAAGAAGAGTAGAGAGGAATACGGTTGTAATATACTAAAATTTAATAGATTTCAGTCTCTTTGTATCAAAATTCATTTTAGTTTTAATGTTTGTATATCTGCAAAGGGTATATTATGCTGTTGAAGGTTTTTAAAATGCAATTTGTTGCTTTACCTGCCTATCAGGGACTTCTCTGCAGTCAATGCTGTTGCCAATTGGTTGTGTTGTGGTTTTGTATATATGTTGTGTTGCATTTGAAAGAACTTTGCATTCATAAAAAATTGTGCATTTAGTCTACCTTCATTGCTCATTTGGATTATCATTGATTAAATTAACTATACTATTCTTTCTAAATTTTCTCTAGCCTGATGACCATTGTTTGATTTCTCTAGAAGAGGATTAATGAATTGGCCTAGCAACTACAATAGATTCAGCTAAGCAACTCCAACCAAACGCAACGCTCCCATGCACCCTGATATCTTCTTTTGATTCTTGCATACTTTAGTTTGGCCTAATGGGTGCATAGTTAGTATGTTAGTGCTTTCAACTGCTGTGAACAAGGTTATGTTGTTTATCTGTAGGTACTACAAATGGTGTTTCCCCTCTTATATTCAAATGATAGGTAGTGATGAAAGATTCATTTTAGATTTCATTTGAATACACCTTTAAGGATTACTTCTCTTTATTGTTTGTATCCTCGATTTCAATATTGAATCTCTATTTTTAGTAAGTAATGTCAATATTGAAATTGATACACATCATAGGTCTTTGTAGGTTCGTGTTTAGAGATCAAAGAAAGTGTAATTGAAGCAATATACCTTGATAAAGGGATTAGTGGTGCTTAAATATCTCTCCGTTTTGGATATTCTTTGGTTAGATACTTGGCAGCATTGCTTCAATCAAGCTATGAACAATCAATTTTACAATTTATTTCACAATATATGAGGCTATTGATATCACTTTTACAATAAATCAATATCATAGCATATCATCTCAACAATTGTGAATTTTTCTGTATATTTAGATTTTTTTTGTTATTGGACTTTTGGTGTGTTTGGTTGTATACATTAGACTTTTAATGTATTTGTTGTAGTATGTGGTTTTTGTGTATGATTTTGGTTTTTTTTTTTAAGAAAATATTATTTTGAGGGTCAAAAGACCCTTAAATAACCTTATTTATCGAGAGTTGTACATGTAAATCTTTTAATCCTAAGTAACAAGTTATTTAAGGGTCTCTTGACCCTCAAAATAAGATAGAGCACTTATTTTGAGGGCCACGAAGGACTTCAAAATTTCATTTTCGTTGGTATAAATTTCGAAGGTTATCAAGGGTCTATTAAACTCTTAAAATAAGTTTTCTCAAGGTTTTTTAATACATTTTTTAAGGAAGTTGACCTTCAAAAAAGTCAGCTTAGTTGTAGTGTTTATTTATGACTGCATGGATTTTATCAACCACAAAAAAAAAAAAAAAATTATTTTAAAAATTATGTGATTGATTTCATTTTTGTTTAAAATAAGAAGTGAATTTGTCCTTTTTTTTTTGTTCAACTTTCTATGACATCATAAATAATACTAGCCTCATTACATGCTCTTTGTACAATGAGGCTTTTTTTCTTTTTTTTAGTATCATAATTTTTCATTCATTCATCTCCTTTCATGCACTGAAATCTATGTGGTGAATTTGAGTTTGCTGAATGCTTAAAACATTTTCTGTTAAAAAAATGTGAAAAAAGTAAGAAAAAAATAGGGTGTGTAAAAAAGATAAGAGATCCACGAGAAAAATAGAGTGTAAATTCTTGTTTAGTAGGAGCTTTTAGGTGAAAATGGCCAAATACCACCATTTCGCAAAATTTGTAGCAAACTAGCACTGTTTCGGAAATACTTAGCAATCTACTACTTTTTTAGTACTCGAGTTTCACAAAATCGAGTTCTAAATAGTATTCGAGTTTTTCTACAGTACTCGATCTTGGTGAGCTCGAGTTGTAATATGGAACTCAAGTTTGCTAAGCTCTAGTTCCTTATAACATTTGTTTTTTGGATAATCGACAAATAAACATAAAAATAAAAATAAGTAGTTTTTTTTATTTTTATTTAAATAGAAGCATTGTAAAATATAGAGATTTTAATTTCAAAATATGAATTTTTAGGCCACTCATACCCCTTTTTCATTCATTTTTAACACACTCATCAATTTCTAACTTCTCGGAAGCATTATGGTCAAATTGGTTAAAATATTGGGGGTTAGAGCATCCACACCAGTCTATTTAAAAGATTTTGTATATTTTACACAAAAAACTTACTTTTTCTATTTTACGTCATCACTTTTACAAAACACCCACATCAGTTTATCTATTATACACACTTTTTTTATTAAAATAATATTTCTCCTCCATTTTTTTATTATTTCCCACCTACCCCCACCTAACACCCCCCTTCTTTTTTCTCTGAGTCAACACTCCCTTCTTCAATCCTTATCTCTATCTCCGCCTCTCTTTCTTCTCCTTCTTTTTTTTTTTCTTTTTTTTTTTTTTGAGAATCTTTTCTTTCCTCTGCTTCTTTTACAATTTTAGTTTTATGCTTTTATTATAGATGATGATTTTGGGTTGGGTTTGATTAAGGGCAGTGATTTTGGGTGGAGAAAGCAAAATTTCGATATGGGTTTTTCTTCCTCTTCTTCAGCATCTTCTTCTTTCTTTCTTCTTCTTCTCCTTCTTTCTTTTTTCAATTTCGGTTTGATTATTTATATGAATTTGTATATGGGTTTGATGAATTTGTATCTAGATTTAGAACGATTTTGATGATTTTGTGGTGTGTCCGTGATGATTTTGGGTTGGGTTTCCCGGTGAGTTTTGATTGATTTTGAGTTGGGTTTTCTAGTGGTTTGTCTTGATTTTGAGTTGGGTTTTCTAATTGCTTTTCCATTGATTTTGGGTGGATGTTCTGTTGATTTTGGATTAATTCTCTGTGCTAGGTTGCGGTGTTTGGTGGTGGCGCTGGGTTTGGTGGTTGGGTGGTTATTCTGGTGCGCTGGGTTGTTGTAATTGTTGGGGAAGAGAAGTAGTTTGATAGAGGAGAGAGAAAAAAAATTTTAAAAATCGTTTACAAATGAACAGTAACCGTGTATATTTACACGGTTACTGTTCATTTACACAGCCAGCTGTATATTTTGCACATTTTTACACCCACTGGTGTGGGTTTTTTTTGCTCAAAAATTCAAAATGTGTAAAATTTGTACTTTCTTCTATTTTAGAAGACTATAAACAAACTGGTGTGGATGCTCTTACAATGAGAAATTAGAACAACACGTAAAAGAAAAATCTCACTCCATTTTTAGCCATGGGCACACCGAAAGAAGTTTAAGCTACATCTGGATATGTAAGTTCTTGACTTGTAATGTTTCTAAAAGGAATGTGAAACATTTTTTTTTTTTTATGTATATCTAAATGTTTGGCTGATGATGTGAAAGTCACTTTAGCAACTTTTTTTCTTGGCGAGTTGTAACACCCCATATTTAGATATTGTTCACTATTTTCTCATAAAACACCTCCTGAAATTGTGTTCTCTAAATTTAAAAGTCAAATCTATATGCTTTTTCATGTTTAAATTTCACAGTAATCTAATCTATTTTTCTGTATTAATAAAATCTGTTTCTACATTAATAAAATTTGCTCTCTGCACATCATGTTTACTGTACATTCAAATCTGCTTATTGGCATTCATAAAATCTGTTTTCTGCATTAATTAAAACTATTCATTGTTTTCTCATAAAAATTGTTCACTGTTTTCAGCATAAACTATTTCTAGCATTTTGCATAATATTATTTTTTGTTCAGTATTATTTAAAAAATTGTTCACTCTCTTTTTCTGCATAAATTATTCTATGTTCACTGCATAAATTGTTCACTGTTTTTTCACAAAACACTTAGTGAAATCGTGTTTTCTAAATTTAAAAGTCAAATTTAAATGCTTTTTCATGTTTGAATTTCACAATAATCGAATCTATTTTTCCGCATTGATAAAATCTGTTTCTACATTGATAAAATCTATTTCTACATTAATAAAACCGCACATCATGTTTATAGTATATTCAAATTTGCTTACTACATTCATAAAATCTGTTTTTTGCATTAATTAAAAGTGTTTATTGTTCTCTCATAAAAATTGTTCAATGTTTTCTGCATAAACTATTTTTAGCATTCTACATAAAATTATTTTCTGTTCAACATTATTTAAAAAATTGTTCACTGTTTTTCTGCATAAATTATTCACTGTTCAAAGATTTTGAACAGTGAAGCCAAAGCCCAAAAAGGCATATAAAAAGCCTTAACCCAAAATAAATAGAAACAAATTCACATGCTTAGCTTTTTTTTTTTAACAAATTGTTTACATGTTGATGGATTTTGCCTATGTTTACGTACTCAAGCATTTTCCATGTTTGGACCATCTGTACATCTTATGTACGCCTTCACGAATTGGTACATTAATTGATTTTCCATCGATTTTTTCCGAATTTGTACATTCAACAAATTCGAACTTTTTTACAAATTCAAATGATCTATACATTTAATGTAGACAATTTTATCATTGAATTTTCAAGATTTTGTACTTTCAACGAAACCAAATTTCTCAACAAGTCCAAACTATTTGTATATCAAATGTACACAATTTTCCATTGAATTTTCATGATTTGGTACGTTCTTCGATTTTCCATCAAATTTTCACGAATTTGTACATTCAACGAATTCGAATTTTTAAACAAATTGGAACGATCTGTACATCTAATGTATATAATTTTCCATTGAATTTTCACGATTTGGTACATTCTTCAATTTTCCATTGAATTTTCAAGATTTTACACATTCAATGAATTTGAATTTTTCAACAAATTTTGAATATCTATACATCTAATGTACACAATTTTCCCTTGAATTTTACGATTTGTACATCTAATGTACATGATCTATACATCCATTGAATTTTCATGATTGTGTACATTCAACGAATTCAAATTTTTAAACAAATTCATATGATCTGTACATCTAACGTACATAATTTTTCATTTTGATAGGCCAAGAATGTATTAACCCCTTGTGATGAATTTACCAATTAATTAGCCAAGTGAATTAATTAGGTTCAATTACATGCAATGAGCGTGGTAGCACAAACAAATCACCAAACAACTAAATGTGCAGTGGAAATTAAATGACACAGTGATTTGTTTACGAATGGGGAAAATCTCTGAGGCAAAAACCCTACCGGGTGATTTTAAAGTCACCACTCCCGAGAATTCACTATTATCAAAACAAGCGGTTACAAGTAAAGGAATCCCAGTACCTTATACCAACCTACAGTTGATCCCTTACACCAATACCCAATTGGACTTGTTTTGTAGTGACAATCTCTCCTTATATTGCACGGCTCTCAGTACGTGACTAACCAATAGATGCGTGGATCCCAGTACGCGACTTGATCACCAACTTGAGAAGGATGTTGGTTGCAAAGTTCTTCTGTTCATCAACCAATAAAGATCACGAAGTTGCTTGGTCACAAAACCCTATGGTGTACAAACACAGTAGCTTCTTCAAGAACTAGGGCAAACTAAGTTTCCAGTCACATTTTTCTTCACTCTTGTGCAATTATACTCTTGTGCAATTGTGCAATGTGTGACGGCCCTTAAAATAATCCTTATATATGTTTAGGGTTGTGAGAAAAGAAAACCTAAACACATACTCACGGATTGGATGAAAAACAGCTCTAAAAAATTAAGTTTCATAAACCTCAATAGATAGCCATCTATTGAGCTAGCTGTCAAGCCACAGGTTTCAACAGCTTTTAAACCTCGATAGATACTAGCTGTTGAGATTTAAAATCCAGCACTTCCTTCCTTGTTCCTTGGACAAACTTGCATAGTTTTAACACTTGAACATGAAACCTTGTTTCTTGAAGCATTAAACACATCCTAGATCTACTCAATTACAAGTAAATTGCGTTTTGTCAAAGGATTAGCCAATACATAAAATGTTGACATATGTTCCTAACATCAAATCACATATGTCCTAACACATTTAGTTTTCATGATTTTGTACTTTCTACAAAATCAAATTTCTCAACAAGTTTGGACTATTTGTATATCTAATGTACACAATTTTCCATAGAATTTTCATGATTTGGTATGTTCTTTGATTTTCCATCAAATTTTCACGTCTTCGTACATTCAACGTATTCAAATTTTTAAACAAATTCATACAATCTGTACATCTAACATACATAATTTTCCATAAAATTTTCATGAATTCGTACTTTCAATGAAATCAAATTTCTCAACAAGTCTAGACTATCTGTACATCTTATGTACACCTTCACTATTTGGTACGTTCATTGATTTTCCATCGATTTTTTCCAAATTTGTACATTCAACGAATGAATTTGAACAACGATTCCAAATTTGTACTTAGGACTTGTTGCAAAAAATTGTTTTAGTTGAAAGTACAAACAATGAATTCGAATTCTTTTACTAATTTGAACGATCTGTATATCTAAAGTACAAAATTTTCCAATGAATTTTCACGATTTGGTATGTTCGTCAATTTTCCATTGAATTTTCACGATTTTACACATTCAACGAATTCGAATTTTTCAACAAATTTTGAATATCTGTACATCTAATGTACAATTTTCACTTGAATTTTCACAATATGTATGTCCATTGAATTTTCACGATTTTGTACATTCAACGAATTCAAATTTTTAAACAAATTCATACGATCTGTACATCTAACGTACATACTTTTCCATTGAATTTTCATTATTTTGTACTTTCAATGAAATCAAATTTCTTAACAAGTCTAGACTATCTGTACATCTTATGTACACCTTCACGATTTGGTACGTTTATTGATTTTCCTTCAATTTTTCCCAAATTTCTACACTCAACTAATTCAAACTTTTTTACAAATTCGAGTTATTCAAGGCATTTACCATTAGGTGATTTATACGAATCATTCATTTTTCTTTCATGGAGTTTGTCCATTATTCATATGGTTACATATTTTTAAAAAAATACACAAAAACTAGTAAACATGATGTGCAGAGAGCAAATTTTATTAATGTAGAAATAGATTTTATCAATGCAGAAAAATAGATTCGATTATTGTGAAATTTAAATATGAAAAAGCATTCAGATTTGGCTTTTAAATTTAGAGAACACAATTTGAGGGGGTGTTTAATGAGAAAATAGTGAATAATTTTTTAAATAGTGAACAAAGGATAATTTACGCAGAAAAGAGAGTGAACAATTTTTTAAATAATGTTGGACAGAAAATAATTTTACGCAAAATCCTAGAAGTAGTTTATGCAGAAAACAATGAACAATTTTTATGAGAAAACAATGAATAGTTTTAATTAATGTAGAAAATAGATTTTATGAATGCAGTAAGCAGATTTGAATATACAGTAAACATGATGCGCAGAGAGCAAATTTATTAATGTAGAAACAGATTTTATCAATGCAGAAAAATAGATTCGATTATTGTGAAATTCAAACATGAAAAAGCATTAGATTTGGCTTTTAAATTTAGAAAACACAATTTCACTAGGTGTTTTATGAGAAAACAGTGAACAATTTATGCAGTGAACGAAGAATAATTTATGCAGAAAAGAGAGTGAACAATTTTTTAAATAATGCTGAACAGAAAATAATTTTATGCAAAATTCTAGAAATAGTTTATGCAGAAAACAGTGAACAAGTCTTATGAGAAAACAATGAACAATTTTAATTAATGTAGAAAACAAATTTTATGAATGCAGTAAGCAAATTTGAATATACAATAAACACAATGTGCAGAGAGCAAATTTTATTAATGTAGAACCAAATTTTATCAATGTAGAAAAACAGATTAGATTATTGTGAAATTTAAAAATGAAAAAGCATACAGATTTGGCTTTTAAATTTAGAGGACACAATTTCAAGAGGTGTTTTATGAGAAAACAGTGAACAATATCTAAACATGGGGTGCTACAACTCGCCAAGAAAAAAAGTTGCCAAAGCGACTTTCACATCAACAGCCAAACATTTAGATATACATAAAAAAAATGTTACATATTCCTCTTAGAAACACTACTAGTCAAGAACTTACATATCCAGATGTAGCTTAAACTTCTTTCGGTGTGCCCATGACTTAAAATGGAGTGAGATTTTTCTTTTACATGTTGTTCAAATTTCTCATTGTAACCTCCAATATTTTAACCAATTTGACTATAACGCTTCCGAGAGGTTAGAAATTGATGAGTGTGTTAAAAATGAATGAACAAGGATATGAGTGGCCTAAAAATTCATATTTTGAAATTAAAATCTCTATATTATACAATACTTTTATTTAAATAAATAAAAACATAAAAAAACTGCTTCTTTTTATGTTTATGTTTATTTGTCGATTATCCCAAAAAAAAAAATAGTTATAAGGAACTCGAGTTCCATATTACAAGGAACTCTATGGAACTCGAGCTCACCAAGCTCAAGTACCATAAAAAAAATTAACATAAACATAAAAATAAACATACTCGAGCCTAGTATGCTCGAGTATTGTGTTGCATAGAACTCGAGTTAACAAGCTCGAGTACCACATTATTTTTTTTAATTGCACAAATTCCAGGTCAGCAATGCCAAGCTGGCGACTCCTTAGGAACTCAAGTTCACTAAACTCGAATACTGTTTAGAACTTGATTTTGTGAAACTTGAGTACTAAAAAAGTGATAAATTGCTAAATATTTCTGAAACAGTGCTAGTTTGTTACAAATTTTGCGAAATGGTGATATTTGGCCATTTTCATCGGAACTTTTAAATTGTGAGCTTTTATTTAATATTTTATGTATTTTATATGATTGAGAGGGAGTTGAAGGCCCAGTATCCAATTCAACAGAAACAGATTAACTAGAATGGAAAGGGACTGAACCCATAAGGGATTTCAGAGGGAGAATTGGAGGAAAAAGAGTTCGTTCATGTTTTTTAATCGCGCCATGAAGAACACACTCTAATGACTGCGTGAGTGTTTTGGGTGGTTTAAGACTTCTCTTCTTTTTCTTTTTTTTTTGAAAAGTTGTGACAAGTACTTCTTTATTCATTCGAGGGTCAGAAGAATATAGGACTATAATTCAGCAAAAAGAGGGGTTTCGGGCTTTCGGCTATATTGACTCAAATTCATTCTACTTGAATGATACGTTTTTTTTTTTTTTCTTAAGCGGATACGTTTTTATTCCTACTCATACTTGAAAACTAAAGTTCTATTTTCTCACTCATAAATAATACTAGCCTAATCAGTTAATAAACAAATAAAAAAATTATTTAATTATTTAAAAAGTAATTAATTTTTTAAACTAAGTTTTAATCACTTTGAACCGCCTTTTATCCCAACCGCCCTAAGTTCCTATATATATGATATATATTTTTCTAACGTAATTCTTGTTTGAGACTTTCTACGCAAGGCAAGGATTCAAAAAGAGGGTTTTGTTTATTTTCCCAGTGAAAAGAAAGTTTCTTTGGTTTCTTGAAATTTTCATTTGTTTTGGTGGAAAGATGAGTTTGGGTTTTAGATTTGATCCTAAGGACGAAGAGTTGATATACATTTTGAATAGCAAGGTAGACGGTACAGAACACCGTCACCTAAATCGTTGTGTTGTCAATGATTGTGAGGTATACGGCAAAATTCCTCCATGGGAAATATATGATTCTCATTCGTACTATCATTTACACACCTTCCGGCGCAAGCTCTACGTGTTCACCAACCTCAAAACAACCGGCAATCGTGTGTGCAGGGCTGCCTCTTGTGGAACCTGGCTTGCAAAAAGCAAGCCCAAAAGAATCCATGATTCTAAGGGCGGTCTTATTGGGATCGACAGGATGCTCTCTTTTAAGGCCAAGGATGTTGGTTCGGGAAAATTCAACAAGACTGATTGGATAATGCATGAATTCTCCCTTGCTGGCAAAACAGCAGTTCAAGGATCTGAAAGACTCAACACGGTCCTTTGCGTCATCTATAAACAAAACAAAGGGTCGGTTTTTGAGGAGGACAACGGAACAACTGCTATGATGTCACTTGATGAACATGAAGAAGCTCAAACCCAAGAACATAGAAAAATATGGCTTGAAATGCTAAGTTGTGAAAAACTTGTTGCATGGAATATTGCTGATCAACAAAATAAAGGTTCAGTTTGTGAGGAGGCCAAAGGAAGAGGGTTCAAAAGATGTTTTTATTCTACTGCTGCTGCTGATGAAGAGGCCTCAAGCTTCAATACAACTTCTGTGATATCACATGAACAAGTAGATGCCCAAGCCCAAGAACCCAAAAAAAGGCTGCGCCTTGAGCCTGAGATGCCTAGTTTGGATGCTGGTGCTGATGATGACGAGTTTGCTGGATGGACTGCTGATCTCCCATCCCCAGATGAAACATTGAGTCAAATATTTTCTGATCTACCACTCATGGTCGAAGTATGTCATCAACCAAAATCTGACCTTGTAATTGATGCTGACATTGATAAAGAGCTTGATGCATGGATGGCTAATCTCCCACCCCTAGATGAAGCATTGAGTCAAATATTATCTGATCTACCACTCATGGTTGAAGTATGTCATCAATCAAAATCTGACCATATTCTTGATGCTGGCATTGGTGAAGATCTTGATGCATGGATTGCTAATCTCACACCCCCAGATGAAGCATTGACTCAAATATTTTCTGATCTACCGCCCCTGGTTGAAGTATGCAGTCAATCCAAATCTGACCCTGTTGTTAATGCTGATACTGATGAATAACTTGTTGCATGGTTTGCTGATCTCACATCCCGGATGAAGCATTGAGTTGATTATTTTCTTTATGAGTTTTTATGGTCTTGGACAGATTCTTTTTTCAGTCTTGCACAGATTCTTTATTCTTCTCAGTTTTAGTTCTTTATTTTTATTTTTTTTTTCATCATTGATGTAACCAGATGATCTATCTTTGAAACTCTGGCATATTTGTCAACAAGTCAATAGTTAGCATGTCGATTTATCTTCATGAAATTTAAACATTCTCAATGAAATTTTCTCTTTTCAAGAATGCTTTCATGAAATTTACAAATTCTTAATGATGCACACCCATCTCAGCTGGGTCTTGGCATCAAGTTAAGAGAGAAGAAGCCTGTGGAAAATATACTGATCTATGTAACATGCATATTAAACTCAGAAATATATAGTTACATGAAACTGTAGAAGAAGAGAATTTTTGTTTTAGGAAACAAAGGTAAGCCACTTTAAATACAAAAATAGTTGTTTGTTTATTGACAATTGTATTGAGTATGCTTTAGTTGGCTAATTAGCATGATGGGATTATCACCGCAATAGATTTATATTTTGAGGCCACTCTCTTGCAACTAGTTTTCTGTTTTTTTATATGTATTTTTTATTGATAGTCAACATTATAGTATGTCGCATTTTTTGTATACATCAATAAAGATATTTGCACCATTAATGCATCATTGTTAACAAGGTCTTATAAAATCAATTACATGCTCTGCGCCTCTGTGGAAACAAAGGGCTCAGCCGTGAGCCTTGAATGCATGAATAGGAGGACAACTAGTATAAAGTATTTCCATAAAAAAAACCTAAAATCTAGAGCAGAAAGAAAACAATCCCAAAGTATCAATCATTTTTTCCCCATAAAGTTTGTCACAGCTTATGCTTGAAGAAGGCGTCCTCTAATACTCCACTTTTTTCATAGCCTACCGAATCATTCATCAAGCTCCAAGGGCTTGAAATATTTCCTGTCTATGAGATACGTACCAATGGTAAGACGAACTGCCCATACATCTTTAGGCTTTCTTGACACAATCCTGCAAAAGTCTTACCTGAATAAGAATGTAATAATATGTAGTGTGCATCATATTCACACATTGATGTAGTTTGTTCACATTCATGTTGATAAAAACTTAAACTAAGAACCACAATGCTAGCCCACAAGACAACACAAAAAAAGCCAACAATTCAAACATTGAAGAGATAGATATATATAGAAGAGTACCTTCCCACATCACCAGGCTTGACTAAACCAGAATTCACCCTAAGGCATGGAACTGATGCAAAAGTCTTTATCATTTTGGGAGCCTCAATGACAATAACAGGTGACCCTATCTCAAGTTTTGAATTTTTTCCCGGCAGCCCTGCCTCAGCTGGTGGCTCTTTCGATTCACACACTGTTGTAAATGTAACCACACTTGGACGGCGAATCTGACTGTTTAAGCTATCAAATTGTGATGTTGAACAACTACGAAACTTAGAGCATGGAATAGAGGTAGTAAATGATAGAGATAATGCTGCCATGACCAGGAAATCTATCTGTCAAAGAAATAGGATATTTTGTATGTGGTTGTCAAAAGAAGCCAATGTTTCAACTTTTTATACCGCTCATACCAGTCTTATAATATCTGCAGTGAACAACACATTTTACCGTCTTTTATATTGTAAATTTGGCTAATTTGTCTAATTTCTTTATTTTAGTTATATATTTAAATCCTACTTTGAACTTTGAATAATCAAATCCGAAAGAAATTTTTAGCACTTTTTGTATGGAATCACTTATACTCCGATTATAAGACAGTTGAATTTTCAGTTAAAGCTCAAAATGTTTTTTGGTTTTCTTGGTGAAATGGCATTTTTTATGACACCCAATAGTATGAAATAGTTTAAGAAAATTAGAGGTTCAAAATAGGGTGATGACAAAAGGGACTTGGCCATCTTTAACCAAAATGAGTGAATTTTGATTTTCTAGCCTGATCAGTTGAACCGATCCATAACATCATAAATAAGTAAATTACTGTTTTATTCAATTATACAAATAAATATAACAAATAATATTTTTTACTGAAAATTATCTAATAACAAATTTAAAAAATTTCCACTAAGTTTTCATATTTTATTTCCAAAAATAAAAACAAACAATAAATCATAACTAAAAAAAATTAACACTCCAAAAATAATAATCAATTAAACAAGATGTAACAAAAACTCTCTTCAATTTGCAATTAATTTGGCAGTATTAAATCTTTTATTTTTTTTTTTATGAGAGTCAATATTTAAATTGAAAGGGAGCTATTTAGAATTTTAAGCAATCACATAAGGTTAATTGAAAGTGACTCATTAACTGACTGGTCTGGGTTGGAAGGAGGCCAGGTTAAGGGACCATACTACCAAGTTGGCCTAACAATGATTTGTGTATAAGCAGTTAAGAAAAAAGCGTGTTCATGAGTCTTAGGCTGATGATCAATGCATCGTGTTCTAAGGGTATTGAAGAGTGAAGACATTGAACTTACTGCCTAATGTCATGTTGGTTGGGAAATTTCCCCTAGTGAGGAGCCAACGAATTTGAGTCTTTTAATTATTTTTAGGCTCCAACTTTGGATGATCCATGGGAAAGGGGCTTTTTATATATTTTTATGGTGATACTATACCTAACCAATTGCATTATAAATTCTCATTTTTAATGGTTAAGAGAAGAAAAAATCATTAGCATAAATAAATTTTGTGGGAAAAAATTATTACAAAAATAAATATTGAGCTATAGTACCCTGCCCGATGGAGCAAGGCGTAAATTTCACAAATTTTGGGTTTGGGGTTTGGAGTCTGTTGTGAATGCCCTAAGAATTCCTTCGCAAAATTAGACAGTCTCTTTGAAGAAGTTCAACCGTGCGTCAATAAAGGTTTCAGGGATGCTAGTGTTAGTAAAGAAAGAACTTATTTAGAGTAGATGAAAAGAATACACACATTATAAGAAAACTAAGATATAAACAATCCTTCTATTGCAGACGTACAACTTTTTCACAAAGACTTGGGCTTAAAATTACACAGAACTTAAGAACAACTACTATAATTTTGATTGGACACATACGATGAATTGACGAATACAAATGACATGTAAGTATGATCTATCTCTGAAGAAAGATGACAGCTCCAACCAAGCCCAACCATAATGTCAAAGCTGCCCAGAAAGCTCCATTTTTCTCCAATCCAATAGGCGGTCGCCAAACCAGAAAGTCACCTAGATAATCTCTAGATGATGGAAGCTGATTGGTTGTTGACCCCATTCTCCTTTCATCCTTGTCCTTGTATTTATCAGTCCATGTTCCAGCATAGCTGAAATAATCACACAAAAGAACATATATCCAATTAGTTTGGAATGTACTCGAAGTCACAAAAATCAGTATCTGAAATATGTCCGGTCAGTGAACGTGCATTCAAATACTTCTCAGACGTAAGGACAAAGTCATGGATGGCATTAATCGAGGCCAATGTCATTCAATTTATGAACAAGCAAAAGAACTGATGAAAAGTATTTGCAAAAGGTAATAAACACAGATCCTCTATTTAATAAATAAACTCACCCAAAAAGAAAATAATGTCTAAGTTCAGTAATCTTCCAGCAACTTTGATCACCAGTCACCAGGACAACCCCCACCCCATTCCACAGAGAAATAAAACTCATACAGAAAGTAACTTAGAAGTCATCACTGTTTGCTCCCTCTTGTTGGCAGTAAATAATCCAAGAACGTTGTATTCACTTATTCATCACGTCTTAATGTTTGATATAAATTGCAGATGGTCCATAAAAATGAATTTGTTTTTCACTAGAAGGCATTATAGTAGCATCCAAGTAACTGGGTAACCCTAAGATGAGTTTATATCATTTTTGGAGCCACTTGAAGTCCTTGATACTTCTCATTGGTTCAGTTATGTTGGCTGCCTACAAACACTGTTCAAGTCAAGTAAACACATATCATATACAGCATATCTTCTCACAAAATAATACCAACAAGGAACAGCATCTCTCATAAGTTCTAGAATTGATGGAGCAAGCCTCTGAAATAAACTGGTTACATATTAAGTACTTTGACTGGTCAAGGACCTAAATTCTAAAAGAGTCAATTGGGAAAAAATGGCCATGTCAATGAGAGGAAATTGAAGAGGGAGAGAGAAGGGGGGGGGGGGGGGGGGGGGGTGCTTCAGTTAGCTATTTTAGCACCACAAAATTTCTGTTTCACGATTGATGATTGACAGGTTGATCAACAACAATGCTATCGACAGACAAATGAGAGCACTGACACAAGCACTAAGGAATTTTGGGTAAGACAAGGAACCTTCAGTAGGCAATCTAGGCACAGCCATAGCCCAATAAAGATGGAACAACATACAGAATCTAACTTACCTGTCATAACTAGAACCAACAATAGTATCATACAGTGCATGTGAACATTTTGGTATTATAGAGGGTGATCACACCGTATCAATATTGCTCCCCTCTCACACTAGATTTCCAACTCCGTCTCCTAAAGAAATGGTGATGATTCCCATGCAGTGAGTTTCTTTGGTAAATGGGTGACCCTTACAAGGGGTTTTATTTGTTCCTAGAGTTGCACCCTCTTTAAGGGTTGCAACTCTTAATGAAAGG
Organism: Castanea sativa; assembly: GCF_040712315.1. Taxonomy (NCBI): domain Eukaryota; kingdom Viridiplantae; phylum Streptophyta; class Magnoliopsida; order Fagales; family Fagaceae; genus Castanea; species Castanea sativa. Next base: position 46,121,276 of record NC_134015.1, on the reverse strand, counting down.
ATACAAGGGTGTCTATAAATAGACCCCAAGTCTTCAGGAGATTTTATTCTTACCCCTCTCATTTATAGAGAAACTCATTGCATGTGATTTCCACCCTCACAAGACTTCAATTTCTCTAGGATCAATGAGGAACAAGTATGGAAGCAACCATCCACAATCATGTAGGTTGAAGTGATTGTGATGAATCCTGTGTGGCACTCGCAAAGGCCAAGAAGAACACCACAATGGAGAAGGGCCTAACAATAGCGTGCATAGTGAAGGTGAAGTCATGACAGTGCTTGAGAACTGATGACCAACAAAAAACCGGTCTTGAATTATGAAGAAGAAAGGCCAGTTAAAGATGCAGAAAGGAGGCAAGCATGGGGAGCAGGATGGTGAGACTGACTGATGGAAAAGATGTATTGGTGATGAATGACATAATAGTACGTACATAAGAAAAGAAGAAAATGCTCAAGAGTACACAACCGAATTGGTTGGATGCTTTGATGAACTAACATACCATTTTGATTCATGGGTCAACATTTAAGTCATTGGGCCATGTTTGTGAAATCTTACAAAATTGGATCCAATCAATATTGATAAAGGGGGCACATTTGACTCTGAATATGAAAGTTCTTTCTAAGCCCAAACTTTTTATTTTAATTGGCAAGAAGGATTTTATTAACACGCTGAAACCAGAAACAAACAAACAGTTATGAACAAGTTCTCATTAGACATCCTGTGAGGAACAAACACAGCTACAAAGGCTACCTTCCATTTCTTAAATAACAAATGCAGCAACCCCATTTACAACAAACAATCCTATTATGATGAGACTCTGGCTAAGGACCACTTCCCTCTATCTTTGCCTACACCTCATGCTTAAATAGCAGCTACCTCCCTCTCTTCAGAACACATAGACCCTTGATAGTCTTCTCTGTTTCCAGACATTAGAAATAACAGCACCTAAGCTCAACCTGCAGACCAAAGATCTCAAGTGTTTTCCCTTCCAGGTGTTAACACCCCACTCAACAAGTTTCTCCCAGTCAACCTTAGGGTCCTCATGAAGGCATAGATGCATAACTGTCTTCTGAATTCTCTTAGAAAAAGGTCACTCAAAATGAAGAGATGGTTTCTATTTTCCATCTTTAATCTGTAAAATACACGCAGCAAGTCACCCTTATAGCCCCCCAGGCTGCCAATCTACCCTTTGTTATAAATTTTTTCCTCACTGCAAACTAACAGCTAAACACATGCCTTTGTTTTGGAAATCCAGACCATCTTCCACCAATTTACCACAGGGAATTTAAAAGGAATCTGCACCCAACCTTCTGCACAAGAAAATTCTCCTGTTTTGGAAGTCATACAAATCGTCCTATCAGATTCCCTGATTGGCACCATTGGGAACTTGCTTTGGATTATTACTAATGCTTCTGAACTTACTAGCTTCCACATCCAAGCTCAGTTCTGCAGGACACTTGACAACTTAGCACTAAAACTGCTCGCTGCATCATAGATCACACAATGGTCATATCTGAAATACAGGACACCATGTGGTGCCAGAGATCATGCCAGAGGGATATGTTGGCCCCATCACCAACCAGATACATTAGGAAGGACCTAACCTACTCCCTGAGATTTTAGAATTTTCCTCCCAACCCCATGACAGTTCTGAGGTAACACACCAGAAATTTGGTTTCCTAATAACCAAATTTTAACCTAGACAATTCAAATAGATTCAGGCTCCAGCTTGTGCAAACAAATGTGCATCATGATGGCCACCTTGTTCCAATCTCCCAATCGTTATAAACCTAAACCACTTCCTTCTTTGGGCAACAAACTGCACTCCCAGCCGCCTTAACACTAGCGGTCATGCCATCCGAGCATTCAAAAGAAACCTACAAAAATTCTGCTCCATGTCTTTAACAACCAGCTTTGGGAGACCTGTCATGGTGCAGCCTAGCAGTTGGAGGCTTAGAATGAGCTACAGACCCAGACATCCTGACTTTGATCCCTACTAAGAGTTTCCTTAGATTACTTGATAGGCTGATACACAGTTATAGCGGATGGGGTTGTGTATCCGTGGTTTAATCCCCAAGGGTGGGTCCAAAGGGCCCTGCCTTGGAGAGGTTCCACATCATCAAAAAAACCCTCTTTGAGAGCAGAAAGACATTGATCTAATAGAGTTGCATACTATTCAGCAATAAACAAAAACAATAGACTTGAATACTAAATAGAACAGATTGAATCTGATGCAGGAATATAATGCATAACATGTTTAATGGTGAAGTGGCATGGTGAAATGGCACAAGGGAGTGAGGCCTGAATTTTACATGTTCCATATGATTAATGGATGCTTGCATAGTTGGGGGGATCCAGGGATGCTTGGATGAACAATTGAATGCATCTTCTAGGGGGGACATAATTGGCCAGTTAAAGGCAGAAGGACACTGAAGGAGTACAGATATCACAGATCACATGGATTTAAAGTCCACAAATTAAATTATGATGATACTGGGTGATATCTAAGCCCAAGCTGTGCCAAAGTCATTGATAAGGTATTCAAGGAAAACTTTTGTCAATTGGGCGTTAGAGGAAGTACTTGAAAAACAGAAATCGACACATAGCTTGGTGTGTAAAACTAACTTTTTTTATTCTTGTAAGAGTATGAACTGTGTTCTGTTGTGGACTTATTATAAGTGCAGTAACTGGTTGCAAGCTTTTAATAGGAATTAAAGCCAATGTTGATCGCTTGAAAGATAGTGATTTTTAAGACATCCAAAGTATGCCATTAGTAAAATAAGTATATTAGAAAGGTTGCAATCAAAACTGATAATAGTATGCGCATGTATGGCCACTGTCTCTATCCAATGCCGATCTATGATGAGTCATAGACAAGATTTAGCATTTTCGCCTAATTGGTATCAATGTATTCATGCCAACCAAATACAGTTTATCACCTATTGTTATAGTGTGATCAAGTGAGAGATGTTTGTATTATAGGGGTGATGACCCCCTCACACTAGATTTCCTGCTCTGTCTCTTAAAGAAGTGGTGATAACTTCTATTGTAGTTTATTTCTCTACTGAATGGAGGTGACCTATACAAAGGGTTGACTACTTGTTCCTAAAATTGCAACCCTTCATGAGAGTGAAACCCTTCATGAAAGGGTACAAGGTGGCCAATTCATTCTTATCCCTCTCATTTCTAGAAAAACTCTCGAACGTGACTTCTAGCCTCACATGATCCATTTCTCTAGCACCAACAAAGCAAAAACACTAGAACAAATCCTAACAAATTAGCCCCAAAAAAATAAAAACAAAACATACCTGTCATAAGTAGAACCAATCAGAGGAATGGTAACCATCTCCTCTTGAGTTATCTTAAGCTTTGGTGCCTGCAAAATGTAGCGAAGTTCTGAAGCTTGGCGTCGGATGCTGACACTGGGGTGCTGCCTCTCCAATTGCTTGTATAGAGCAATGCAATCCGCGTGGCGATTATTGGCCTCATAAGCCATAGCAAGCCATATCTGAATCTGCAAAATGGAGAAACACGAAAAAAACCGCAATCGAAACACATCTTTCGGTTATCAGTAAGGGGGTCATCAAACATCTCAAAACCCACACAAAAAAAAAAAAAAAAAAAAAAAAAAGAGATCCGTAGTGGGTATCAAATTATTCAAACCAACCTCACCACCAAATAGTGTGGGCCTAGGGATAATAGTGAGGGCACCTTCAAGAAACTCAATTGCCCGTCCGTACATCCCCTTCCCATAAGCCTTTTGGCCCAATTCGAACATCAACTGTGCCGTTGCTCTCCTCTCTGCCTGCTCCTTAGCCACCTGCAAAGAAAAGACATTAAAAAAAAAAAAAAAAAAGACTGAAGTTTACTTTTGTTTCTTCTTTTCTCGCAATTTTTTCTGAGGAACCAAACAAAACGTAAAGAGGAATTGAATTTACAAGCTAGCTAACCTTTTCGAGCTCTTTTCTCACTCTCGCTCTCTTCTCTTCCTCGGTCTCTTCCTTACCTTCGTCGCCGCCTTCCTCCTCCATTCGACTCTGCAACTCCTCGGCTTTCTTCTCCAACTCCTTCGTCTCCTCGATCTCCTTCACTCTCCTCCGCATTTCCTTCTCCCAATCGAAACTCTCCTCGTCTCCCTCCCCGTTTCCATTCCCTTCCTCGTCGCTAGAGCTCGCGTCGAAGTCCACGCCGTTCACCTTCGAGTTCGACTTCCCACGCGCCACCACTCGCTGGTGCCGAGCTTCGCCGTCCGAATCGAAGCTCTTGGAAGCAATTGAAGCGTAGTAAGCTTGGTGGTGGTGAGGGTCTCTCTTCGGCAAATTCAAAACGACGTCGAGCGACACCGAACGAGTTCTTCGGTCTAGTATTACGGTACGAGGCGAAATCACGTCTAGTAACAGAGCTAGATTTCCGATAACCACGGCCATGGATTGAGAAAACGAGATAGAGTGAGAGAGAGAGAGAGAGAGAGATGGGGTTTCCCGCTGAAAAGACAGTTGGGGTAGATATTTGGGTAGTTGATGAAGTTGGAAAGGACTAAAAGGCCCCTCTTTTGGCTTACAATGGCTTTGGAAATTGTGGATTTGATAAGGGTGTTATTGTCTGGAATGAAATATGAACGTGGCGTTATATAGGCGAGACTAGAGAGAGCCGTGTGGTAACTGTTGCAGCCCTGAGCTTTTGTGTTTACGGAAACGGAAGCTTAATAATTATTACGTTGAACACGTCAGTGTGGAAGTGCAAATCGGACAAAACGACGCCGTTTAAGACAGTGATGGATACGTCGTTCAAATGCCACGAAATGAATAGTATAACGATCAAGTTTGACGCGACAATTACTTGTGTCAGTTGTGTGTGTGCCGTCCCGTGATTGACGACCCAGTCCCGCCTGTGATTGATTATTCCTCACGTTCCAAATTTTACTGGATGCTCTCGGAGACTATTTTACTCAACACTCACTAACCGGGTTCATATATAAAAATTTGATTTGTAAATGAGTAGCTTGCGGTTTCAAATTTTCTTGTATATATTTAAAGAGGGACTTTTGTCTTGGATATGATTATTGATTAGTAGATTATATACGTAGAAAATTGAAAAACTCTTAAACTTATGTGTCCTTAATCTAAATTCCAAATTATAAACATTAGTTATGATACACAAAAAATCAGTAGACTGAACATTCTAAACTTCAATGGGCTAGTGATTGCTTGAAATGCCTAAAAAGAAAAAAAACACAAAAATCAAAAGAGACCGGGTGAACCGGCCAATAACCCTCCAATGCTTAAGTTAATTTTTCTCTAGAACTCAAGAATTTCAACTTTTTAAGAGCAGTGAAAACTTACTTTCATTTGATGTGGATGAGTTCTTATGGCTTATATAGTGAGTCTTGAAGTGGTTACTTGTCTAGTTTCTTTCCCAATATATGTGGAAGTTATATGGTTTAGACCTAACTTCCACAACTGCTATAGAAGTTAAAAATATTCAATTTTATCCTCTATAACTGTCATTGGAAGTTAAGTACTTAGTAGGAAGTTATAGCGATGAATGCGGATTTCGCTAATAATTCGGAATAGTAGAATGTGGTCAAAATTATAAGTTTTTAGATATAAACTTATTCTGAAAATCTCTTAGTGTCGAGGGGTCGTCCATTAGGTGCTTCCCTGATGGACGACCTTCCCTGATCGAGGACCTTTTCACGCTGAGTTAATATTTTTTCCTTTGGACGACACTATGGACGAATTGGAGATGGTCAGATTTTTTAGTTCACTATCAATTAGTATGTTTGAAATTGAAAGAGATGGAGGGAAAAAGAAGTAGAGAGAAGTGTGGTTAGAATATACTAAAATTTAGTACATTCTAGTTATTTTTCATTTTCTTTTTAGCGACGCTTCTTTTATCTCTTTCCATTCAAACATAGGCTAAATCTCATTTCTTAACAAGGCGTCTTACCTTATTAAGATATTTCTTCATCCACTCTTTCTTAGCTTCACACGTTCCATTAACTTGACCTACAACCCACTAAAAGTCTCCCTGGACAAGTATTGACTCTGCCTCTAAGGACTTAGCCAATTCTAGCCCTTTAAGAAGGGCTCCGTACTCAACTCCATTGTTGGTTGCTTGATACTGCAGACGAACCTTATACTCCAACTTATCTCCTTCTGGGGACTTCAAAACAACTCATATTCCTCCTTTATGCAATGTAGACAACTAATCTACATGGACGACCCATGTTTTTACATCTTCCACTTTGTCTAAGTCACCATGACCTGGAGTGAATTCCGCAATGAAATCTGCTAGAACTTGAGCCTTTATCGTATTCCTTAGTTTATACCTAATATCAAACTCACTAAGCTCAATAGCCCATTGGATCAATAGTCATGCGGCCTCCAACTTATTCATCGCCTTCTTAAGCGGATGATCTGTCATAACATTAATGACGTGAGCTTGGAAGTAATGCCTTAACTTTCTGGAAGTTGTTACTAATGCAAAAGTCAATTTTTCCATCATCGGATATCGTTCTTCTGCTCCCTTCAGTGCCCGGCTTGTGTAATACACAGGCTTCTGCACCTTCCCTTCTTCCTTGATTAATGCTGAGCTTACCGCGTGTGGGGACACTGCTAAATATAAATATAACTCCTCACTTGGTATGGATGGACTCAATAGGGGAGCCGTGGTAAGATAGACTTTAAGATCCTAGAAGACTTTTTGGCATTCGTCCGACCATTCAAATGTCTTCCTGAGAATTTTGAAGAAAGGTAAACATTTATTTGTAGTTTTTGAAACAAACTTGTTTAGAGTTGTAACTCGTCCAGTGAGCGACTGGACTTCCTTGATATTCTTTGGTGGTTCCATGCTCAATATAGCTTAGATCTTATTTGGATGCGCTTCAATTCCCCTTTGTGAAACCATGAATCCTAGAAACTTCCCCGACGAAACCCCAAAGGCACACTTGCTTGGATTCTACTTCATTTTGTTATTGTCTAAGTGTATCGAAGGTCTCTTGTAGATCGTCCAGATGTTTCTCCTCGTCCAAACTCTTCACCAGCATATTGTCTACATACACCTCTACATTTTGTCCTATCTGTGGGCGGAACATGTAATTGACTAATTTCTGATAAGTTTCCCATGCATTCTTCAAACCAGAAGGTATCACCTTATAACAAAACAAATCTTGACTGATAATGAAGGATGTCTTCTTTTGATCTGCCTCGTCCATCTTTATCTAATTATATCCTGAGAAGGCGTCTATTAAGCTTAGCAACTGATGACCTACTATTGAATCCACTAACTGATCAATGCATGGCAAAGGATAACTATCCTTAGGGCAAACTTTATTCAAATCAGTGAAATCTACACACATCCTCCACTTGTCATTTGCTTTCTTAACCATTACCACATTAGCTAACCAATCTGGGTAATAAACTTCCCGAATAAATTGTGTTGTGGTTAACTTCTGGACCTCTTCCTTGATGGCATTGTCTTGCTCAAGAGCAAAAATCCTTTTCTTCTGACGAACAGGCTTGGAAGATGGGCGACCATTCAACCAATGAGTGATAACACTTGGGTCAATTCTCGACATGTCTTCATGACTCCATGCAAAAACATCAATACTCTCCCTTAAGAACTGGACGAGGTCTTGCTTCGTCTTCTCCTTCATACTCGTTCCAATTTTGGTAAACTTCTCGGGATTACCCTCTTCTAGAGGGATGTCTTCTAGCACTTCCGTGGGCTCCGCGGTAACCCTTCTCTCGTCTATGCTCATCGTCTGCATGTGCATGGCTAGATAGCATTCTCTGGCGGCTAATTGGTCTCCTTACACTTAACCTACTCCATAATCTGTTAGGAACTTAACAGACAAATGATAGGTAGACGTTAGTGCCTTCCAACTATTTAAAATTAGTCTTCCAATGATAGAGTTGTATGAAGACGAATAGTTCACAACAAGGAAGTTTACCTCTTTAATTATTTGCTGTGGATACGCTCCTACCATCACAAGTAATGTAATGGTACCCATAGGTTACACTTTCATCCCTCCAAATCCTACCAATGGTGAATTTACTAGACAAAGTTGATCTCATCCAAGCCTCATTTGTTGGAAGGCAGGCTAATATAAAAATTCTGCCGAACTTCCATCGTCTACCAACACCCTCCTAGTCGTATAATCGGCAATAAGCAATGTGATGACGATCGCGTCGTCATGTGGATGGTGAACCCTTTCAGCGTCCTCGTCCGTAAACGTAATAGTTTGCTCATCTGCCCCCTGGTCCTTGGAGGTCATCTAGAGAGCTGGACGTTTTGCACCACCTTTAGATATGTCTTCCTTGACTTGGAAGATTGCCCTATCGAGGTCTCTCCTATAATTACTCTTATTTGTCCAAGCGGGGCCGTGACGATTCTTCTACCTTTCTCTTCAACTTCTCGTCCTTGTGATCTTGTTCAAGAAAGTTTCTTAATTTTCCTTGCCTGATGAGATTCTCTATCTGCTGTTTCAAGTTAAAACACCTGTTCATGTCATGCCCATGGTCTCTATGGAAGCGGCAATACTTGTTCCTATTACGCTTATTGGGATCTCCCTTTATTTTTTCCGGCCCCTTCAAGGATGGGTCATCCTTGATTTTCATGAGCACTTGTTTGAGTGGCATGTTTAAGGGCATAAATTGCTAACTCCTTACTGAAGAAGAACTTGCCTTCTTATTGTTTCGATCTTTCTTCTCCCCCACCCGAGCCTTCTTTGGACGAGGACCCTGCTCAGGATGGCACTAGAGATCTGCTTCCATTCGCTTTGCCTTCTTCCTCTTTTTGGCTATGATTGCATCCTCTACATTCATGAAGTTTTAGGCTGAATGGACGAGTTCAGCCATGGTTTGTGGCTCTTACTCATAAAGCTTATGGATGAATAAATCAGAATTAACTCCATTATGGAAGGCTGCCAATAACAACTTGTCATCCATCTCATCTACCATCAAGGCTTCCTTGTTAAAACGAGTAATGAAGGACCACAAGCTTTCATTTTCCCCTTACTCTATGGTCAATAGGCTGGACAAGAAACGCTTATTCCTTTGTCCTCCGATAAAATTGTTGACAAACAACTTACTCAATTCTTCGAAAGAGCTCACAATATTTGGAGGTATCTTGTTAAACCACACTTGTGCCGGCCTTTTGAGAGTGGTAGGAAAGGCCCTACACATAATCTCGTCTGGAATCCCTTGAAGATGCATTATAGTTTTGAAGGTAGCAATATGATCAAAAGGGTCGCGTGTTCCATCATATGAGTCCAAGGAAGGCATCTTGAACTTGGAAGGCAGGGGATGACTATTGATGGAAGGCACGAAAAGGGAATCTGTCTGATGGACTAAATCATCTACGGGATTTGCCTTTTTCATGTTCTCCCTCATCTCGTCCATGGCCTTTCTCATATGATCCATCTCCCTTTCCAAGTGTGGTACCTTTCGCCCCTTCTCTAACTTCTTGACTTTGGGCTTGCCCTTCCATGTATCTTTCTTGGTGTTGCCTCCTTAAATTAATCTCCCTAGTCAGCTCTTGGTTCTGATGGATTAATTTCGCCATGACGGCTGTCATGGACTGTATGTGTTGTATGGAAGGCGGTTGCATGATAGGTGCTGATTGGCGATCACGGTTAGGATTACTAGAAGCATTCCCACTCTCATGGTGGCCTGGACTAGTGGTCATTGATCTTGTTCGAACCATGTAGCCCTTTGTCAAAGGAAGATAAATTGCAAAACAAAAAATTAATCTTCCTACAGACGGCATTAACTGATGATGCACAGAAAATTAGTAGGCTGAACGCTCTGGGTTTCAATGGGCTAGTGATTGCTTGGAAGGCCTGAAAAGAAAAAAACACGAGAATCAAAAGAGATCGGAGTGAACCGGCCAAGAACCCTCTGATGCTTAAGTTAGTCGTTCTCTAGAACTCAAGAATTCCAACTTTTTAGAAGCAGTGAAAACTTACTTTCATTTTATGTGAATGAGTCCTTATATAGTGAGCTTTGGAGTGGTTACTTATCTAGTAACTTCCCCAATATTTGTGGAAGTTAGATGATTCAAACTTAACTTCCACAACTGTTATAGAAATTAGAAATGTTCAATCTTATCCCTTGCAACTGTCATTGGAAGTTAAGTATTTAATAGGAAGTTATAGCGATGAATGCGAATTTCGCTAATAATTCAAAATAGTAGAATGTGGTCAAGATTATAAGTTTTTAGATATAAACTTATTTTGAAAATCTCTAAGTGTCGAGGGGTCATACATTAGGTGCTTCCCTGATGGATGACCTTCATACCCATGGACGACCTTCCCTAATGGAGGACCTTCTCACACTGAGTTAATATTTTTGCCTTTGGACGACACTATGGACGAATTGGAGATGGTCTGATTTTTTAGTTCACTATCAATTAGTACGTTTGAAATTGAAGGAGATGGAGGGAAAAAGAAGTAGAGAGGAGTGTGGTTAGAATATACTAAAATTTAGTATATTCTAGTTATTTTTCATTTTCTTTTTAGCTACGCTTCTTTTATCTCTTTCCATTCAAACATAGACTAAATCTCATTTATAAAAATTATAAAAATGCCATGCCATTATTAATTTAAAAGAAATTAAAAAAATTGGCATCTTTTCAAGTTAAACAAACACAAAGTAATTTAGATGAACATATAAGATGTTTATATTTTAATATTAAACGTGGTGTTTAAAATGGTCCACTTTAGACCACATAGTTTGCAACTTATTTAACATGGTAAGAACAAAAAATGCATTGTGTGTTTAACTTGCATATGGGAGAAAATCCTTGGAGCATTTATTATTAAAATGGCTTTTCTCAAGAGCAATATGGTGGGATCTGATTTAGCATTAAGGATTGATGCGTTCCACTATGGATCCTTAAATTCATGGCTGGAAAACTAGTTGGGCAGATAAAACTTGACTGGCCAGGATTACACTTACACAGCACAACATTCTGATAACTCTGTGGATTTTATGGTTTAATAGAAACCAAGTTGTCCACAAGAGAAAAATGTGTTCAACTATAGAAACGTTATTAATGGCCAAATCTTTGATGGATAGGTACTCATCAGCATATATAGAAGTTAAAATGGATAATATTATGCGCACAAATCCAACAAAATATGCAGGGTTATGAAATAATGGCAAGCATTCACTATGGAAGGGGTTCTGGAATGGATGCTTATGAAATGGGGTTGGTTTGTTGCTTACTCCGTTGGTGGTAACTAGGAAGACAATTGAAATGTAAAATTTGGGCTTTTTGACTTTTGAGGTCTAAAAATTGAAAAATTATTGTTTCACATCTAGGGTTGTGTATGGTTGGACTGAAAAGGTTTTATAGAAAACATTTTAACACATTTACGGGTGTTTGGTTGGACCGAAAATCCTGTCAATCTAAAAATATTTTCTCTTTGACTGTAAAATAGAGTTGGTTTTGGTGTGAAATAAATCACACTTTTAGGCTGAGTTTGGTTCAATGTAAAATGTTTTCTGAATGTAAAATATTTTCAGGTGAAAATATTTTCCAGAAATATAAACATTTTTAGGTGTTTGGTTGCATTCCAAAAAATGTTTTAGAAAATATTTTCTAGTGTTTGGTTGTGTTTCTGAAAATGCTCTAGAAAACCAATTTTTATCATGTTTCTCACATTTTCTTAGGATCCAAACAAATATTATTACAAAGAATCAAAATATATAAACAATCAAAGAAACAAAAACCAAAACAAAAAAAAATCAAAATCACAAGACCAATCGTGAAAGAGGTACAAAGAGAGAGAGAGAGATTAAGTGATAGAGAGAGAGATCGGTTCGTGGGTGACTTGGTGGTGGTGACGGTAGTGGCAACATGGACACGGTAGGTCGATCTAGAGGTGGCGGCTCAATCTAGGAGTGGGTCACTCACTAGGTGGTTCGATCTAGGAGTGGATTGCTTACACGGTGGACAAATCGGCTCAGGGGTGGGTTGCTCATGGCGGTATGATTGGCTTAGGGGTGGGTCGTTCATTGGGTCATGGACTCACGGTGGTCTGATCTATTTTCTGATGGCTCTTGCTCTCTCCGTGCTCCATTGTAAGTGTTATCCTCTCTTCTCACCGGCGTAAAGGGGAACACAGCAACACTGCTTGTCGGAGTATGGAGTGGACCTCGGTCTGGCGTTAGAGTATGGGGTGGAGCTCTGTCTCTCTCTTGTTGTTGCGTGAGGTGGAGCTGAGGTGAGCTTGGAGATGAATTTCGGACCGTGTGAGGAGTGTGGGAGAGGAGTGAGTGAGGAGTGAAAAATTACGGAAATGGTTTGAAGGTAAAATGAGTCTTGAAATGAATTTCCGGGTCTGCGGGCCGAATTTTGTAGTCAATGCAATGGTTTTCCGTTTAACCAAATTTTACATGCACAACCAAACACATGGCAGGGTGTAAAATATTTTTTGAGGTCCATTTCCAGCTGAAACAAACGTAGCCTTATTTTCCTACATTTCATTTTCAGCCTCATTTATCACACTCACGCTCTTACACACTCGAAACAAAGAGAGAGAGAGAAAGTAGAGAGGAGAGCTTGAACCGACACCCACCTCCACACCGAACGTTACTCTCATCCTCACCACCAAACGGTTCCCTCATCCTCATTGCCAAAACTGTCTAACTCGCTTTCTCTCCTTTTCTCTCTCTTTTCCTCTCTTTCTCTTGAACCAACGAAGCCCCAAAGCTCGATTTGTGCAGATCAAACTAGCAAGTTTCAAAACCAAAGTTCTTTCTTGCTGATGTGTTGAACTATGTCATAACTCTGGTATTTTTTGTGACCAATCCAAACCTCTCTCTCTTGATTTGAAACCTCACCTCAAATCTCCATGCAAAATTATTAGGTACTCTCGGAGTATCATAAATGCGTACTCTCTTCTTTCACATGAATGATGGGTCCTACCATAAATTTAATTAATGAGATCACTATTCATATAAGATAAAAAAATACAATTTATAATGCTCTAAGAGTACGCAGTAATTTCTTCGTAGCTTTCTCACAACGTTAGTCCAAAAAATAAAATTTTCCTAAATTAAATAGTAAACGGGTCTAACTTTGCCACGTATTTCTCTTAAAAAAAAAAAAAAACCCAAAAAAACGGAGTCCACTTAAACCTTTCCTCCTTGGGAAAATCTTTTGGAAACGAAAGTAAGCGCAAACAAACAAACGTTCCTGAATAAAAAAAATTGTAAAAAAACAAACGAACCTTAAAAAAGTCACTCCACCTTCCCCTCGTCTAATAACAAACAATATTGGCCCAGAATATAGGACCGACCAACGCACCGGGTCCCCCAGTCCCCCTCTTGCCTCTCTTCTCTTCTTTTGTAGCTACTGTACTATCGCGTGAAAATAGAAAATAGTAGCAACCAAACTAGCAAATTCTTGCACGCCAGCAGTTCCTCAACCCAATTTTCTTCTTCTTCTTCTTGCGTCTCCGCCACCAATATCTCCTCTATTCTATATCTCACTTTTTCTTCGCTCTCTCTCCACCTTAACGGAACTTCCATTTCTATTGCTTTACATTTCGCCGCCTATGGCTTTGCTTCTCTGCAATATACACCTCACCACCTCATATTCTTCTCTTCCCATCTTCAAAACTCACCACAAACGCCACCGTTTTAAAACCACCAACAACCTAAAACCCCGTCTCTCTCTTCCCAACCCCAATTCCTCTGCTCCAAAACGCGTTCTCTTGCCTCCTCTCAAATCCGCTTCTTCAATCAACGGGTTCTCCATCCAGAACGCTCCCGAAGTCTCCAGAGACCGCCAAAATGCCGAGCTATTCGACCGGCTCCGGCGTTGGATTGACTCCGTACGGACAGTCCTCCCCGGCGGCAGCTGGTGGAGCTTCTCCGACGACGTCGACGTCAAGTTATTGGCCAAACCGGTCACCGTGTTGCAAGCTCTTATCAGAATGTGGCACCTCGTTGCGCAAGACCGTTGGGTTATTTTTACAGCTTTTGCTACTCTAATTGTCGCAGCGGTGCGTGTTTTTATTTTTTGGTGTGTAAATCGTTTACATTTCTGTTAGAACATGTTTGGAAAGTTGGAATTGAATTACTAATTAGAATTTTGTGTAACATTTGGTGGTTCAGCTTTCGGAGATTTCGATACCGCATTACTTGACTGCTTCAATATTTACGGCACAGAGTCGTGAAATCGCGGTGTTCCATCGGAATGTGCGTCTCTTGATTGTGCTGTGTATCACTTCAGGAATATGCAGGTCAAAATCTTGTATGGTCAAAGTACCCTTCTTCCTTGTTTGGTCAAACTACTGTTTTTTTTTAATTTTCCATAAACCTTAGTTTTTTTTTAGTTGGTTCATTGTGAACTTATCTTGTGATGAAAATGTAGTGAGATTAGTAGAACAAGTCTTTTTTTTTTGGATGGAGGGTTAAAATAAATAGAACCAGTGTGTCTGGTCTGGTACCTAAGGAATTTAATGTCAGAGAAGAGTATTTAAAGTTCAGGACTGTTCAATTAATTTCATATCAAACATGAGCCGAGCTTGAGCTTATTTATATGTTTAAGCTTGGGTCTTCTTCTTGTAGTATAAACTTGGGATTGTTCATGAGCAACTTATATATGACTTTGGATAGAATAGAATGCAAGAAAATTATATATGTGGCCAACCTTAACTAATCTTGTTGTTGTTGTTGTTGTCACAAATATATGCTAATAATTGATAACTAAATGATATTTGAATTTATATTATGTGTGTCATATTATTAAAAAGATATATAATTTTACTACAAAATGAACAATTCATATTATCAATAAATTACAAATAATAATTTGATATTTTATGAAGTTTTTTACTAACTTACACAAAGCTAATCTCAAGTTTATATAAGTATATTTATATTATCATATATACTTTAATCAATCCTTATACTTGCAAGATTGTTCACGTGCACATTACTATGTTTGAGTTTGGCTTGTTTAATAATCGAGCCTAAACTTAGGCTTGAGCTTGACTCATTTACTAGCTAAACAAATATGAATAAGTTTTTTTTTGTGCCAAACCCAAGTTGTTTATGAATAGCTCGCTTCATTTACAACCTAGGAAGCATGGACATGGATACGGGTATGACACGGTGACACGAGCAATTTCTGAAAAATTATAACATTAAATGGCTAGTACAACACTGGTATGACACGAGTACGATATGAATACAACACCCTAAATTAATTGTCCATGCGTCCTAGTTTACAACCCTACTAAGGATTTGATTTGATGCATGGGAATATTCTTTATGTCATCATTCTTTGGTACACATTTTTTTTTTAACATGAAGTTATATACCATACCTACCTATTCTTATCTGTTAATTTCTTTTATAATATAAAAATATATATATTAAATAAGAAATTTTAGTATGTTAACGGTTAAGATTAGATCAGTATGATTCAAAAAAAAAAGTGTGTATTGCAGAACATTTCTGCAGTTTTTTTGGATTTTGAACATGAATATACGCGCTATGATGGGCTATTTATTGATATTATTCTATGCTGTTTGCTTTGAACTTGCGCTGTGTATAATAATACTTATCACTCTCAATGCGTGAAATTTGAGCCATCTTGATGAACGATGTGACTGAGCTGCTGACCCCATACTCTGTTTATTTGAACTTCAGTGGTATCCGAGGTTGCTGCTTTGGCATAGCAAATATGATTCTTGTGAGTCTACTATAACCAAAATTACCATATTTTTTTTATTTATCCAAGAAATATTCAACATTGTACATTGCTATGCCATTTATTTGTTCTTAGTGCAGTCATGTATAAGGTGATGTGAAATGAATTAAGTTTCCATTTTGTTTCACTTTCTGTCTTACCATCACTTGCTACTTGTGTTCAAACATTAATTTTTGATTATTGACTCATTAGTGACCAGAGTTTTTATAACATTCCACAGGTCAAGCGAATGAGGGAAACATTATATTCTTCCCTTCTCCTACAGGTTCTGAAATACGCTGTCATTTGCATCTATCAAGCAAGTTAGATCTGTTTAGAGTTGGCGTAGTTTAACTTATTTTGGCAGTATCTTTGTTGTAGGATATATCCTTTTTTGACACTGAAACGGTTGGTGATTTGACAAGTAGGCTTGGGGCAGATTGTCAGCAAGTGTCACGGGTTATTGGGAATGATCTTAATCTGATATTACGCAATCTCTTACAGGTTTTTTTCGCTGATCAAACAATTAGTGCCTTTCAGATTTTGCATTCAATTTGCGGATTAATTTTTTGTTTCTCATTATTCTGTTTTAGGGAATGGGCGCATTGATTTACTTGATAATTCTGTCTTGGCCACTTGGTTTATGTACATTGTTGATATGCTCTACCTTAGCAGCAATTATGCTGCTCTATGGCAGGTAAGGTTTTATTTTGTCTTTTGAGATTTTCTAAGTTGAAATGTGACCTTACCTTAAAGAATGTACTTGTAAATAACATGGTGTGATCTGAATGAGTTAGGTGGGAGCATGTCAAGATAAGAAAAGCTAAAATTAGAAATGACCTACGTGTGTAAAGGACACTAGAATGTTCCAGTTTAAGGTGTAAATTTTCTTCAAATTATAGGATTCCCAAAGAGATGGGAAGGGAAGGCTTAAGAGAAAAAGATGCCCATTGACTTTATGGAAGATATTGATTGAACATGCTGAGACACAAAACACCCGCACACACTTATCTGTTGTTTATTTCCTTCAATGTCTCTCTTTCTCTCTCCTTTTTTTTGTTTCTGTTTCTGTGGAAATTTTGTTGACTTTTCATGTGTCCTTTTTGTAGTTATCAGAAGAAGGCAGCAAAGTTAACCCAAGAATGTACTGCTTCTGCTAATGAAGTAGAATAAGACTCCTTGTCTGTAGTTTGTTATTGAAAATTCTGCTTCCTCAATGATTTCTATAAAAGCCGCATTTCATTATCTATTTCAGGTTGCTCAAGAGACATTCTCTCTGATGAGAACTGTTCGCGTTTATGGAACAGAAGAAGATGAACTTGGAAGGTAAAATTGCTATTAGTGGTCATGTCTTTCTTCCATAGCGATTCCAAACTTAATTTTCTGTACCCCAGTGCACTTAAACGTTTTAATTGGAAACATATGGAAACATGCATGTGCTGTATTGTTAACTGATTTTAACAGATAATTATCCAAACACATGTACAGGTACAAGCATTGGCTGGGGAAGTTAGCTGATATAAGCTTGCGACAAAGTGCTGCATATGGTTTTTGGAATATGAGCTTCAATACTCTTTATCACTCAACACAGGTCTTGCTTTCTGAGTGATTTTCAAAATTAAAAGATTTTTAGTGTTTCAGAAAATCACCTCTGTATGTTTTTCCTGCTCAAAATTTTCAAAATTCTTGAATGAAAATTTTCAATTGACACTCAATAATCTATGAGATTTAAATGTAAGTCTTTGCTTTCTGCTCTGAATTTTGGCTTCAAGTCAGATTTTCTTATTGGTACAGATAGAGGTAGCTATGTTGCAGTATTTACCAGCTAATATGTTTTTGTTTTTATTGTCTCTAATCATGTTTTAAGAAAATTGTTTCTTGGATCCAAGAAATAATTTTCTGCTGCAATCTTTTGGACTTAAAAAGAAGCATGTGTAATTCGCCATTAGTGCATAAAAAATCAAATATTATGAATGAATGGATAGTTTGATGGATAAATGCTAAAGCTTTAGCAACTTTAGAATATTACTTATTTTAAAAATCAGATAATTCAGATGAGAATTTTATTTTTTATGTGTTTTTGGGTCCATTTTAAGTTTTGGTACTTATGTTTTCATTTGCATATTTGATTTATAGGTTATTGCTGTTCTGTTAGGAGGAACATCTATTCTAGCTGGTCATATAACAGCAGAGCAACTTACAAAGTTTATATTGTATAGCGAATGGCTAATTTATTCAACATGGTGGGTGGGGGACAATTTATCATCATTGATGCAATCGGTTGGGGCAAGTGAAAAAGTCTTCCAATTGATGGATCTCTTGCCCAGTAATCAATTCGTATCAAATGGTAAGGATTTTATGGAGTTAAATAGAAGGTCTCACATAATTAAATTGTTTTATGTTGAATTAGTCCATTTTCCATGCTTTCTTTAATTCATTTATTGACCTATCTTTTAGGAATTGTAGTGTTAAACTGCACATGCATTCTTAATTCTGCCTTTAACTTTTGTATCACAATGGTTTTTCAAATTGAGGAATAAATGCGCTGTTGATGCATTCGATTACCATGTTTCTTAACGACCACTGTGAAAGAAGTATTGGTGATTGAAGTATTTTCCAACTAGGAATATGTAATTATTATGTAACTGTCAATTATATTTAAGTTTTCAGTTTAAACAGTCTTTCTTTTTTCACGGTCATAAAGTTGTTTCTTCTGAAGTTCTTCAAGTATTTAAATGTAGACTACCACATAATAGTCCTGCCTTAGTTAAATGCCATTATAGCCTTATCCTATATATTTTGGATTGGAATATTCCTTTTGCATTTTTTGTTTTTCCACTGGAATGTGTACGTCTCATGAAATATTTCCTCATTGCATGTTCCTTGGCAACATAATTTCTTGAACATCAAAGACTCAAAGATGAAAGGCAGCCCTACGGCTATAGGTCCCAAGATTGCCTAAGGCAGGACATGATAAAGGCGCTTGTATGAATGAAGCAGGGAACTAATATTTTAAAATAATTGATAAAAGATATAAAAAGGAAGAAGATAACATGTGAATTCAAACAATTTAAGCTTACTAATCAACCTTTTTTTTTATTTTTTTTTTTTAAATTTCATTTTCAAAAAGCTCCATTTCTCTAATTGACCTAGTGCACTGAACAACATTTAACTTTATTTATTTATTTAATTATATAACTGTATTTAAACAAAATAATTTCGCTTCCATTTAGACATGATGCTAACTTATAATGGGATGTTTGAGGTGACTGGATACTTCATTTAATGTTTGCACATGATGCTTAAGATTACAATTTGAATATTTATCTCAGTAAGATGATTCCTGTAAGAAGACTTATTAGTAGAGTACTTAATATCTTGCTAACAGTAAATTGAGGCATAAATATGGTTAATATAAGAGGCATCAAAATTTTAATTTAATCAATTGAAAGAAATCCTTACTTTGTACTTATAAGATTTTTTTTTTTTTTTAGTGAAATTGTGGATTTTAATGTCATTTTTTTACAGGGTTGAAGTTGCATAGGATATTGGGACATATTGAGTTCGTAAATGTTTCTTTTCATTATCCTTCAAGGCCAACGGTACTTTTCCCATGCTCAATATTATAAATTCTCCATCTAGCTTATGATTTTCAAAACCCTTGTTTTCAATAACATTTCTTATGCTCTACAACATCTTTGAGTTTGAGGTGCTATAGTAGAAAAGAATACTTGCATTCAGAAGATGTTTCCTACCCTATGGTGCAGGAAAAACTTTAGTCAATTGGTAGAGTATCTCAATGTGTTGGTTGTCTTAGGAACATGCATTTATAGTCAATATCAAGAGGACTATCTTTAATTATCTAGGACCTAATTAGCTTTCATGTAGCTTGTAAGGCATTTCCAATAGTGCTTTAGGATGCTATGTCGTTACTTCTTGTTGCAATGCATTTAGTGGGAAGAATTCCTATCATAACAGTACATAGTTCATCTGACACTAGCCTAGTTCAAACTAACTGATGGTTAAATCCAATAATTCAGGCTATTTGAGTCTTCCACTAGCACTTCTGATGCTTCTTGCTTTATTTGATTAGGCTACCTGATCCTAATTGGATTTATGATTGGACTTTTGCTCAAAATTGCTAGTGTGGCTACTTCAGAATGAACTAATAATTAGACATCTGTACAGGTACCTGTGCTGCGACATGTAAACATTTCAGTGCATCCTAGTGAAGTGGTTGCAATTGTAAGAAAGTGCTTCTATTTGCTTTATTTGATCCTTTGTGTCCCACAATGATCATAAGAAATAAACTTATAGTTGTTTTAATATTGATTAGGTTGGTCTTAGTGGTAGTGGAAAAAGCACACTAGTGAATCTTTTGCTCCGTCTTTATGAGCCAACAAATGGTCAGGTAATTTCTTTAACCTTAGTAATATTTATCACTAGCATTTTTTTTTTTTTTATAGTTATTTATCACTAGCATATTTGATGAATTACGGATTATTCCAAAAGCTTTAACTATTAGGAAATAATAGATTTAGTCACATAACCATAATTCTAGCCATTCCCTCAAGAGTGAATTTAGACTCCCCCTTAATAAGTGGGGCCCAAACAAGGTAGTCAAAAGTGAAAGGCGTGCTTAAGGCGCCAAGGCTTTTTATTGCCCAAGGCGCGAGGCGACAAAAAGGCGCTAGCCTGAGTAAAGTGAGACACCAAATTCTAAATATATTTATTATACATATACAATTCCTAATGTATTGAAATATTATAATAAAGTTTTTTTGAATGTGTTGCATGAAAAATTAGGTCTATCAAATGATTTCAAAGTAGGATTAACATAGTTTAGGCTCTATTAGTTATTCTAACAGTAGGTTTTACAACAAGCTTCTACTAGAAATTAATTAATCTAACATACGTTTTACAACAAACTCTTGTAAATTAATTTATCTATCAATAGGTTTGGTAACATGCTTTTTAAAATTAATAATCTAATGATACAACAACCTTCTATTAAAAATTTAAAACTAAAAAAAAAAGAAAAAAAAGAAAAAAAACAACAACAACAACAACATTGAGGCTATCGCCTTAGCACCTTTTTTATGGCTTAAGGCAATCGCTTTGCTTGCCTAGGCTGAAAAGGCGAGGGCCTCATTAAAGGAGCCTCACCTTAGAGCCTTTAAGGCTCCATAGTGGTGCCTTGCCTCACCTAGGCATCTAGGCTAGCACTCGGCTTGCCTTTGACTACACTGCACCCAACATGTGGGATATTAATTTTTTTTTTGAACTCAAGATCACCTAATTTGATATCATGATAAATTACTAATTTTCCCAAAAACGTAAATTATTGTGAAATGGTGAATTTAATCACTTGGCCACAATTCTAATAATATCAAATTGGAAGGATTTTGTGTTTAAACAATTGCTTTGTGTTAATAGGAAAAGGTCTAAAAAGAAACAAATAATTACCTGAAGATATGGTATTTATGCTAAATATTACTTCTTGAATCATTTAAGAGTAAGTTGTTGAGGATTACCCTTGGCCACAAACATATTAATGTCAGCTTCTCAACTAAGTCATTACGTATAAAATTCTTGGACCTAACTTCAGCAATGAAGAACGGGTTTCTAAGTATTTCCTATTTATGTAATTGTGTTTGGCTCTTTTGCATATGATGGTCTTATTTATTTATTTATTATATATTGGTTAGAAATGTCCTACTACTACATGAAACCTTTAGTCCCCAAGCACTTAGTACTCGGGGAGGTTCCACTTGAACTAAAGAGTTTGGTAGTTTCATCATAGGTCTTTGCTTTAATCAGGTTTGTAACAATGCTTTTTTGTCTATTCTTTTTGAATGAGAGAGTAACATTGGGTGTACTGGGGTTTTGGGATTGTGAGTATCTTTTTTGTGAGATTGTTAGTTGGTATGGATAGTTTGTTTTCAGTGAATTGGGATTTGGATTGTGTTTGTGAGAGGTTTTGAGTGTGTTTAAGTTTATGAGGTCTATGAGTATTGTTTGTGAGTATAGCCTGTGAGGTTTGGTTGAGTGTAGTTTTAATCCGTATAGTTGATAGTTGTTTTTTTTTTGTTAGTATTACCCATGGATTCAGACATGGATAAATCGCGTTAAACTTTTTTGTTTTATGCGGATGTTATAATTTCTTATTTGTGTGAATACACCTCCGCTAGTCCCAAATTCCAACATTTCTTTGTTTTTATTTACATTCAAGTAACCAGGGTGTGGATGTCCGTCAGTTGAACCTCTAATTACCAGTTACTAGTAATTCTAGATTTTGATTGCTGCTCTACTTGGAGGGTTTTAGGATATAATCGTTGGTAGCCATTGATTAATCTTTCTTTATAATAGTTGGTGTCTAGATGCCCATCAGTTGATTCTTTCATTTGTAATTGTGATTTTAATTGCAGATATTGATAGATGGTTTCCCTCTTAAAGAGATGGATGTCATGTGGTGGAGGGAAAGAATTGGATTTGTGGGACAGGTTCTGATCTAATTTCAACACAAATAAATTCAGTTAATTTTAGATATTTTCTTCTTACTAAGAATTTTGAACAGGAACCCAGACTTTTCCGTATGGATATTAGTTCAAATATCAGATATGGATGTACTCGAGATATAAAGCAGGAGGATATTGAGTGGGCTGCCAAGCAGGCATATGCCCATGACTTTATCTCGTCACTGCCTAATGGTTACCAAACACTCGTTGATGATGATTTGCTAAGTGGGGGACAAAAGCAGCGAATCGCTATTGCTCGGGCCATTCTTAGGGACCCTACCATATTGATCCTTGATGAAGCCACGAGTGCATTAGATGCAGAGAGTGAGCACAATGTCAAGGTAGCTGCATCTAGCAATAATTCCATGTCAACACATGCACACCCTCTCATTCTCACATGGAGGACAAATGAAGAGAGATATTTCTGTATCATTACCTACAAAAAAAAAATGGAGCAAGATATTGATGTATCATTTGCCTTTGTGTCTAGGGTGTTCTTCGTGCTGTCAGAAGTGACTCATCGACAAAGAGAAGTGTTATAGTTATTGCACACAGGTGCGTTCTCAAAAGTGCTCATTTCTAGTGTTTTAATTTTGAACCTGAATTTTTTATTACCCATTTTGAACAGGCTTTCTACAATTCAAGCCGCTGACCGGATTGTGGTAATGGATGGTGGTCAAGTTGTTGAGGTTGGTTTTCTGTCCATTTATTTTGAATCTCTAAAACAAAGCAGAGCTCACCCAAGGGAAACCTTGCTTAAATGGTATCACTACTGTCCATTGAGGCTCAAAAAGCCTTATTGGGAATAGATCCCACACTCCCCCGTTCCTAAACATGAGACAGATATAACTGGACAACGAAGCCAATAATTTGTGTCATAGTCCTTTTTTAGTGGATATAGAACTCATATTAGGGTTGCCCTCTTATAATATGACAAGATTGTGGAAAGAGTTATAAGCATGAGCTGCATGGCTTTACTGTGAGATTACTGAAAAACTGTGATTGGCTTGTCTTTTGTGCACATTCTATTCTGTTCTGAAGTGTAAGCTTTAAATTTAATGTGCCCCTGTCATTCTCTCCCCCAAACCCACCTAAAAAAAAGTAAGCTGTGAATGTAACTTCTACCTCTATTCCAATGCTCAGATGGGCAGTCACAGGGATCTTCTCCTCCAAGATGGCATATATGCTAGACTGACTAGAAGACAGGCTGATGCTGTGGCGTGAACTTGGACTGTGTTAGATGTTCCCTTTTTATTTCTCCACAGGCTTCTTTGATGTGGCATAGAGTTCAAGCATCTTTTTCACTGTTAACACATGTATTCATAATATTCCAAAAGAAAAAAACTCAGCATGGTTTGGAAAAGAGGAAAGGAGTGTATACAAATGTATTACTGAAGCAGTTGCAGCTATGTATTTTTAGCCTCCATAGATTATGGGAGGCAGCTTCAACAGAATATGCAGTATCATATTCTCAATTCATTATTTATGATGCCAAGGTAAGAAAGCCAGCCAAGACAAGTATGACAGTCAAATCTTGATTAGCAGCATATCTATCAGGCGTACAGGTTCTGATAAATGTAATTTGGTCCCTGGATCATGCTTTCATTGATTTTATTGCACTGTCATTTTTTGTTGTAATTGTATAATCATACTTTTGACTTCCATTCTGCTTTGTACAAAGACTCACAAGTCACTTTGGAAGCTTGTCTGAGTAATTAACGTAGTTATTATACAAATGCTAAAAGTTCATATGATTGGCAGATTGTGGCAATCTGGTTTTGGCTCATGGTCTCTTTCTTTCAGATATTGTTATCAGTTTTTATTTGAAATGATTTGATAATTTTGTGGACTCAAGTTTTTTTGGTCAGATGTTCCAGAATCAGCACGCTATGATTCTCTGCCATATTTTGATAAAATTTTTAATTAGCTATTACAACTTGTGATAATTATGAAATTTCGTGTAGATACACTTGGAATAGAACAGTTGCTTCTTTACCCAAAGCACAAACATTCTCTTCTTTTACAACAGCCAAAACTGCCAAATGAATCGGCCAGCTTGCGTAATAAATTATTTGTGGAATCATCCCATCAATTGTCAAGCCGCTTTAGTGATCAGGAAATGTTTTTTTTATAATTCTTTTTGTTTGTGAAAGTGTGAAACTAGTGATCCGGAAATGTGGTTGCACATATTATTCTTAATTTTTTTGAAATGGCTGATAACTTTATTAAGATGAAGATAAATTTAATACATTCTGAGCCAAAGCCGACTCAATTAATGACAGTTGGATCCTCCTCTACCCAAGTTAAAAAACTACTAATGCCTTTGGCATTTTGAGCTAAAATATGTGCGGGTTTATTACTGCTATGCCTAACATGGGAAACAAGCACAGATCTAAAAACTTGTAGTCTATGACAAATACTAGTGACAACATTAGAGATTAGATGGTTACTGGTGGATTACGCAGGCCTTGAATAGCATTAGAGAGTATTAAGTCAGTCACTCTCAAAGTGCGCATCCTGAATACCAACATCCTAGGCAAACTCCATAGCTTCCTCCATTGCTTTCGTTTCAGATTCTAAAGGCCCCAAAGGGTAATGAATCTTCTTACTTAACGCAACCACCACCCTGCCTTCATGATCACAAATAACTATGCCCGCACCCATTGCATGCTGCCGAAGAAAAATTGCTCCATCTATGTTGATTTTATACCATGGAGGTTTTGGGTTGATCCACAGATCCACTTCTTTCACAGATGATCCTGAAGGCCGAAAGTTCGCCACCTGAAATTCCCTAATCACTGATCTGGCTTTATGAATAATCATACTAGCTGATTGATCAGCTTTCCCTTGCTGAACTAGGTTTCAATTGAACCAAATGCTCCAAGCAATAGTAATGAATAATTCCAGGATTTCATCGCCAACATGCTGCACAAACTTTAAATGCCATAAGAGATCAACGAATTCATTGAAATGTGCCCCACTTGAGTCAATCGGAATTCTAGAGGTTGTCCATATTCCTCAAGCTTTGTTACATTGCCAAAATAAGTGCCCACTACTTTCGGCTTCCATTCCGCAAGCCTCACATGTTGGATTATCTAAGACTTTCCTATGACAAAGGTTGGCTTTGGTTGAAAGTATATTACGGCTTGCATGCCATGCAAAGTTTTTAATCTTGTTTGGAACATTAAGGCCCCACAAAGATTTCCAGAACCCTCCACTGTTCTGCCCATTAGAAGGTCCGGGAACTGAACCAAAAGTAGAGGATAAAGCAACTTTATTTTTTATTTTTATGGGAAGAGGATAAAGCAACTTGTACGCACTATGAACCGTGAAATTTTCTTTGGCGGAATAAGCCTATACTAATCGATTAGCTGATAATCTAGCACTCAGGGGGTTGCTTAAGATTGTGGTGGCATCATCAGGAGAGAAAGTTTGTCTAACCATGTCTGTATGCTAGCATTTATCCAAAGGGTCAACCAGGGAGCTCACCTATGCATCAAAAGGTAGTCCAACCAGTTGTGAAGTGAGCTTGAAAGTGGATGGATTTGGAAGCCATCTATATATCATGCCAAACCCTAATAGATTTCCCATTCCCCACCTGCCACCAGTGACCATTACAGACAACTGAATGAGCTGAGAAAATGCTTCTCCAAGCATATGATGGGTGGTGACCTAATTCAATGGATAGGAAGTCACCATGAGGGAAGTATCAAGCTTTAAACACTCGGTGAACCAAAGAATTTGTGCATGTTTGTAAACGCCAACCTTGCTTTGCCAATAAGGCAATATTGAATGCCTTTAAATCTCAAAAACCTAAACCTCCTTCCTTAGGTAGACACATCTTGTCCCAACTTAGTCATGCAATTTTAGACCGCTTTTGATTATGCCCCCACCAGAATTTACGAACCATTGAAGTCATCTCATCACATAGTGCAATTGGTAACCTGAACACGCTTGTTTGCAGGGATATATATATGCGTGCGCTTTTGTAAGACTTCTAATTGAGGTGATAAATTGATGAAAACATCATTTGTCTTTAGTGAGTCATGTTTTTACTAAGACAAAGAGGGGTAAATTTTATTTTTGATTTTTATGGGAAAAGAGGGGTAATTTGGTTTCTTGATACTAAATCGTGTTAGATTTAACATCAGTTGTGTTAGATTTAACATCAAAATAAAAATGGAGGGACCATCAAAATAGAGTTATTACTTTAATTCTATAAATTTTATTTTTATTTTATTTATATAGATATAATTTTGACTTATGTTGCTCTTGATGATTGTTTTCTATCATCACATCAAGGCACCAGTTGGTTTTGATGAAAGTGGGCATCGGATCCAAATCTCTTATTGAACAACTAGATACTTTATTAGTTAAACTAATCAGAACCCATATAATTCTAGAAAGTTAAGTGCAATGAGGTAAAAGACTATTGCAAATAAATTTTTTTTTTTTTTTTTTGCTAAATTGTGGATAATTTTAGAAAATTAAGAGTCCGTTTAGGAATAACTTATTTAGTTGAAATTAATTTTTTTTTGCTGAAAGTACTGTAGATAAAAGTAAAAGCTAGCTGAAATAGTATAGTGAGACTCATGAATAGTATTAAAAAGTGTAGTGAAAGTCATGAATAGTAGCAAAAATATGTTGAATAGTAACAAAAATAAGCAAAAAAAACAAGAGAGATTAACGAAGCACTTCTAGCCAAGTTTGCTTGGATGGTGGCTTCTGGCAAACAAAGCCTATGTATGGAAGTATAGCGGTCAAAGTATAAAGTTAAGGAGGATTGACTTAGTGTAGAGCCAAGTAAATCTGCTTCTCCTACATGGCGTGCGATAGAAAGAGCAAAGAAGTTGATTGAAAAAGGAGCTTGCTTCCTGGTAGGAGATGGGAAATCCATTAACGCATGGGCCGATCCGTGGGTGCCTTGGATTGAGGATTTTAAGCCGAAGCCAAGGATAGGTGACTACCTCCAGCTCCCAATCAAGGCACACCATTTCATTGACCATACCTCTAAAGCATGGGATGAAGACATGGTAAAAGAAGTCTTCTCAGCTGAAGATGCATAGGCAATCCTCTCAATCCCAATCCCACACCACCCTAAGCAAGATAGACTCATTTGGCTGCCTGACCCCAAGGGAACCTTTATTGTAAAATCTGTTCACTGTGCGGCTTTTACCCAAGGTCGTGATGGAAGCCCAGTTAACTCCCATTGGAAGGATTTGTGAAAAGCGAGGCTTCCGGAATGATTGAAAATGTTTTTATGGAGAATCGGAGCCAATGTCATTCCCACTAAAGAGAACCTCCAACGAAGAATGCAACATATAGATCCGGCCTGCACTTTTTGCAATAATGAAGTTGAGAGCAACATCCACCTTTTTTTAGAATGTCAGTTTGCTTAAGCCCTTTGGGCAGTTGCAGGTTGAGGCATCAGGATTGAAACTGCACCTCTTATCTCAGGTGAAGACTTATTAAAGTTTATCATTAACCCACCTAATGCACCAATTCCAACAAATGAGCAATGGATTGTTACTTTAAACATGACACTCATCATGGATGAAATCTGGAATTCTAGAAACTGCAAGCTTTTCAAACAAGAGCAAGCCGACTTGATCAATGCCAAGTATCGTGTGCAGTAAGGTTTCAAGAAATCTCGAAAGTTTTCGTCCCAACCAGCCTCCCCATCCAGAGTTCATGCTCTACCTACTGGTCACCTCCTCCACCAGATTACATCAAAATTAATGTGGATGTGGCTCTAAACTTATCAAAGTCTGCTCTAGCTGTGGTTGCTTGAAATCACCTTGGGAAGGTGCTCTTCGTTTGGGGAAAAGTGAACCAACTCTGCTCTCCTTTACAAGCAGAAGCTCTGGCACTTCTTTGGGCTGTCCATCTCGCCATCCAAAACCGTTGGTAACTTGTCATGTTCGAGGGAGACTAAAAAATTTGCTTCAACGCTTTGAACCACCTTGATCAGGCTCATAATTGGTCTATTGACACTTTCATCTATAATATCCGTAGCTTATCTTCTTGTAGTTTTGGTTGGGTGCATAGGAGTAGCAACTCTGTAGCCAATGTAGCTGCAAGATTTGCTCTTAATCATTTTGTTATTCTGAAGGTATGCTCCCCCAGCCATTGAGGTAGTTTGTAAAGGAGATAGCCCCTCTTGTTTTCCTTTGTAAGTTTTTTGAATGAATATGCATTTTATAAAAAAAAAAAAGCTAAATAGTAAAAATGTCATGCTAATGGGTGCCCTCAGGGCAATGGTTAACAATCTATTTTAAGAAAATTTTGATACCACTTTTATGAGAAATGCAAAAAATTGTTAAAATATTAATTGTTTTTATTCATTTTTCCACAAAAACTTTATTTAAATAAATTATTAATCATTGCCTTGAGGGTATTCATTAGCATTTCCCATAAGAAAATAAACTGACCTTAATCTCTAAGCCCATACGCAACCTAAGGGGTTGTTTGGTAGTATATTTTAAACAACAGTTTTCAATGTTTAATACAATATTATATATATTTCTATGTACTTTTTTACTTACACGTATTTTAAAAAAATATAAATAACGTTATTATAATAACATTATCAAACAAACCCTAAGGTAAGGAGTGAAAGATTATTGCGGAAAAAAGTAATATGAACTAATTCAATCAATCCTAATAAGAGGTGACTATTGGATTCCAAAAAATGGTCCATTGACCTAGTAGGCCAGAAAGTCCTCAGAAGTTGTAAAAGGGTAGTAATTCCAAACTGTAAACCTTACTGGAAACTTCCCTACTCCCTCACCACCTAGAATCTTTTTTGCCTTAATCTTCGTTGTTTCATTCATCCATTAATTCACAACCTGCACTACCACTCCTGTAAACCCTTTCCCTCCAAGCCATCTCATCCTATTCTAAAAAAAAAAACTCGAAACCGCATGGACGCGTACCAACAGTCTCAGATGTACATGAATATGAGGCCACCACAGCCACCACTTCCGCCGTCCACGTCGGATCCCCACCACCACCTCCACCACCACCAACACCAACAATTCCAGCCGCAAAGGCCACAAGCCCCATGGTTCCCTAACCAATTCCAATACCACTCTTCTCAGTCCCCGTCGCCTCCGCCACAGTGGCCTCCGCCTCCTCCTCCTCCTCCTCACTCCGACCACCTCCCTCCTCCTCCTTCTTATCCTCCTCCTCCACCTAACCCTTATCCTACGCACCCCCCCGTCCACCACAACCAGTTCCCTCCTCCTCCTCCTCCTCCTCGTCCACACCTTCCTCCTCCTCCTCCGCCACCTCATTCCCAGGTTCCTCAGTCTTATCCTCAGGCCAATCAGGTACTTCTTGCTTTCTCTTTTAAAGTCTTTTTGTTGTTTAGCCTTTGGTTTTTGTTTTATTCTAATCTTTTTGCCTTTGTGATTCTCTTTCTAGGGTTTTAGTTTTCTTTACCAGCTTTTTTTTTTTTTTTCTTTTCTTTTCATAATGTTATGTATGTTAAGGACTCTGGTGTTGACTTGAGTCTGTCATTTTTATCTATCAATCTCTATACTTTCACGTTAGATTATGAACTTTATTGAGCTGTGATTAGTTGCCGTTTCTTTAATGGTAGATTTGTGAGTTCTTTTAGTTGAATCGTAATTAATTTCGCTTATTGAATGGTTTTTAGCTCATAATCTTGTTTTGTAGGAATGGGGCACTTCAAATTGGGGTCAACAACAAAGTTATAATTATCCTGGTAAGTTTTTGTATACAAGTTTATTCGCATGGAAATGCATTGCTTTATCATTGTTCACACCATGTTTTCCTTTGACCAACTTGCAAGTTAATGGATAACATAAATTTTGGTGTCAAATTTTGAGTAACTTTGCTATTGGATTGTCTCAAGTCTTAAATCTGCATCTGGACTGACGTGTCGGTAGCTTGTTCTGAAATGACTGAATGATAGTTGTTATGTTTTGAAATGAAATTGAGAAGGTGATGGCTGCATCATTTGAGATGAGCATCGGTGATGTATATAACATGCGCGACTGCTAAATTGGCATCTCTTTAGTTGGGTTGATATCTGTGGTTTTTAAATTTGTAATTGGTTACGTAGAAATGAATGATTGACATATTCTGGTACCCCTTCTTTTCTTAAGTTTTAGGGGTATGCAATGTATTTGAGGTGTTGATGGTGAGCATATGCACTGCACCAATGTTATCAGAATTTCTAGATGTCCCTGATTTGATGTAGGACAAATAGGGAAAGGGAAATTTATCTTTGTGTGCTTGGGGTGGAATTAGGGTTAGGAGAACTTGTGGGTCTAAAGTTTAGTATTGTGAAAGATTGTGTTTTTGTGGTTGTGTTAGGAATTAATAAGTGGTTTGATGAGTTATTTGATGTTTATGTGGTAGAAGGAAGTATGTGGGGTTTTAGTTTTTTGACAGGTAAAAGAGAGGGCTTGATTATTAAAGTGGTGATGGTCATCATACATGTTACTTTCTATAGGTTCTCACAGTGAGAATCCTATTTATCAAAAAAGAATTTCTAATCACAATAAACAATACATACCTGCAATTTGTTAGACTCTTAAGGTGAAACAGTTATCTAGTTCTGCTACTTATGGTTTGAGGGTGAGCCATATCTTACCTTTTATGTAATACTTTTATTAAGTTTATCTCAAATTGAGCATCCCCTTCTGTATGTCAACGAAATTGGCTTTAACTTTTCATGATTTTTATAATGACAGTCCATAGCAATGAAGAAGATTGGGCTGCTAGGGCTAGAGCATGGGCAGATGCTAAAACTGCAATGGAGAATCAGCATTCACAGTCTCAATTTACACCAGCTGGCAGGATAGAAGACCAAAGTCATTATTATGATCAGTATCCACAATCTGTTGATTCTCATTATTCGGATATTCAAAATCAATCTCATCTTGCATCAAGCTATCAACAGTTTCCAGTATCAGGTGCGCCTCTACTCTGGCCATCAGTACTTCATACCCAGGAGAATGTATTCAGTTCTGAACCATTTTCTCATGTTCCAGATGCACACCTGCCTTACAATGTTAGAGACGGGACTTTGGCTGGAGATTCAAGTGCTATGTTTCACCAACAAGGAAATATGCCCGCAAGTTCATCTGTTCATCAGCAGGAGGTACCTTCTAGTTATTCCTCTATTACAGGTAATAATTCACTAGCATATTGAGCTTGCATGCGAAACTTGTTTTGAAGAAATGCTTCTATTACTAATTAATTCTATATTCCAATTCTGTCATTAATCCATAATTGGGTACTTTCATAGAGCAATCACTGAAGTGCATGAATTTTTTTGACTTTCAAGACTCTTATCTGCATGTATGTTATATTTAATTGGAATTTCCTTTCACCTTTGCTTTTGGTGGGTTTTGGAGATGGGGTGATGTTGGTTCTCCTGCTATAGTTCCTTCTATCACCCAATCCCTTATTCAATATGGTTATTGGCAAGTTGTTGTTTAGCAGATATCTAAGCTGTGGTATGAAGTGTTTCTTTCTCAAAGTTTGTTTGAAATAATAGTTCTCTGTTACTGTCCTAAACACTTGATTTTAGTTCTCTTTGTGCTCTATGTGTGATTCATGCCCTCTTCTTTATATGCAGTTTTACAATTGGAAATTCTTGTAGAATAATTTATACCAGTGATATCACGATAGCCAGTGCACTGTGATGTTTTACATTGACATACTCTTCTGCAGGTCTATGTCCCATACGTGGATTCCTTTTTGTTACAATAATCTAATAATTTGACAATTTTTATTTTGTAACAAGCATTGAGTATGTTAACTGGCATTATATTAGAACATCCAAAGTTGTGAAGACTGATCTTTGTTCCTAGAAAAAATTATCCATGTGGAATTGACTCTGCTAGTGAGGAACAGTTATGAATGTATGGAAGAATGGTGCATTCTTTTTTTTTTAAATGGAAAATTGCTGTGTTTGATGCTTGGCAATGTAAATGGGCTATACAGATTATAGAGACCTGCCTTCTTTTATAATTATTTTATGTTTGTGAGGCCTGCTCAAGATTGGGAAGTGGATTTTTGCCAATTTCTTTTAGGTGTTGTATTCAGCTTGTGCAAGAATAGAGAGGTAAGATATGTGGTGAAAGTTGAGCAAGATTGGCTGTTTTAGTGTTTGATCATAGTATGAGGTGCTAAGAGGGTCTGACCCTTTTAGATTTTCCATGGAAGGCAATATGGTGCATGAAGGTTCCTTTGTGGACTGCTTCATTGGGGAAGATTTTAACTATATACAAGCTTGTCAAATGGGTTATGCCTTTAGTGAATCATAATTTAAAAAAAAAAAAAAGTGAATCATAGTTGTATGTGTAAGTAATGTGGTGAGATTGTTGATCATTTGTTGTTGCATTGCTCAATAGCGAGGGAGCTATGAGCCTTTGTCTTTGTATTTTTTTTGGAGTGAAATGGGTTATGCTGAAGACTGGTTTGTGAATTGCTTCATTGATTTGTTGTAGTCCTAAATCTTTCAGTAGTCGAGTATACAATGTGGTGCCATCATGCTTGATGTGGCATATTTGGAGGAAGAGGAAAATGACGATTTTTGAGGGGGCAAGAGTTGTCTGTAGAGAGATTGAAATCTCAGTTTGTTTGGTCTCTTTCTTTTAGATATCTTTGGATGGGGGTAGACCTCCAACTTTGTATGATTTTATTGACTCTTTTGTACTCTTGACTACTAAGGGGCTCTTCTGGGTATATATTTAATATACTCCATCTGTCCCCTTTTTTTTATTCTGACTTTACACTTATAAAAGAAATTATTTTTATGTTTCAAGTTTATTTACAACTTTTGCTGTAATTATGATGAGAAGCAATGTAAGCTTCTATTGGTCTACATCAGAGAATTTCATTAGAGGATGTTTACTTCACTTGTCTTTAAATTACATCAAAATTTGAAGTCTAAACAAGCCAAGATTTGTTTGCATTACCCTTAAGTTTTTGATTCTTGATAGCTGTTTGAACTTCAATCCCCCATGACTCCACCCAATACAGGCACATGCACACACTGATACTTTTTCTTGTTTGCTTTTTGACTACTCACTTAATTGGCAGGTAAAGAAGATACTGCAGATCAAAATCAGCAGTCATACAAATTGTTGCCTCCTCCAAATTCCTCAGCTCAGGAGGGACAGCACCATGTGCATCCACTGCCTGCACCCTTCATGTATGGCAATCAGTCGGCTGATTCCACAGTTAATCCTGCTGATCAGCCTTTGGATTTTGCACCTAGGTTTAACCATGATTATGATTCACACATGCAATCCAGTTATGCTCATCATGATTCAGTTGGACCTGTAAGAGGTGTTGACCCTGTTGCAGCAGGGCAATTAAATAATTGGAATCCCCCTGTTACACCTGGTTTGGTTTATCCTTCAATTTCTCCAGATATTGCATCAGGGGCACAGGTCTTATTCTGGCTTTCTGAGTTGTCCTTCAATTCTAGACTCTAGACTCTAGAACCTTCGTATCAAAGAATTTGCTGACATTTGTTTCATGTAGCAGCATGATCCTTCCATAGCCATACATTCCTCCATTCCTGCACATGCTGCACCACCATTTGGAAGATTCCCTGGACCAGGTCAGCCTACAATTCCATCTGGTGGTGCACCCTTTGCCCTAAGTGCTGGAACTGCACTTCATCCTACGACAACCTTCTCTGCTGATGCATATGGAATTTCAACTATTCCTGAACGCCCTAAAAAGGTAATTTTGTCAGTGTTAATGCCTTAAAAGTAGCATAGCTGTTGTTGAATTTGTCTCACTATTTAAAATGCTTTGGAATTGTTGCCAGCCGTCAGTGCCTAATTGGATTAAAGAAGAAATAAAGAAAGCAGTCATTACAACTACTGTAGACCATCTTAAGGAGGAAACACAATCCAACGAGGATGAAGGCATTGATAAATCTTTTGGGAAGGCTGATCAGGCAGATAGTAAAAGCATCGATTCTTCTAGGTCAACCGAAGAAGATGATGATGATGAGGTTTTATTTTACCTGTTTTGCCTTGTGATTCTCCGATGTTTATTTATATTAAAAAAGACTCCCTTGCTTCCCCCTTCCCCCCCTCTTTGGTTTAGGGTTTTTTTTTTTTCCCTTTATAATATAGTTATTGGTTGCACTCATTAGTCTTTTGTTATTGATTTGCCATAATTGCTCTGCAGGATTATGTGGGAGCAGCAAGAACGGCAGCAATTAACCAGGAAATAAAACGTGTTCTAACTGAAGTTCTTTTAAAGGTTACAGCTGCTGAGAGTGATGTTTGTCTTTTTTAATTTCTTTCTACTGTAGTGCTAACTTTAGTGTTTTTTATTAGGTTACTGACGAGCTGTTTGATGAAATTGCAACTAAGGTTCTTAGTGAAGATGATCTAACAGCTGATGGTAATTGTATCATGACCTCTAAATTTTCTGTCAGTTTCTATATATCTTTGATGCTGGATTTGAAGTTCTCAAACTCTGCCATTTTAAAAAAATATAATGACTAGGATGTGATTTTTTGTTGTTATAGTTGACCAGAACACTGTCACTTACAATCATAAGGTATCGCCATCATCTCACCCAGCAGTCCCAGTTCCTAAGCCATCTGCAAAAGTTCTAATTCCCACCCTAGCAAAGGATTTTGACACTAAAAGTGTCGGTGAAAAATCTAGTACCAGTTCCCCAGGAAATATTTTAGGTCTTGCAAATTATGCTTCTGATGATGATGATGGAGATGATGAAATCAAGAGCTCCAGTGTACCAAATTCTAATCCTGTTCTTCAGCAGTCAAGCATTGAAAAGCTTTCAGAAGATGCATATGGCGCCACTGAGAATGGAATTTCCAAGGTAGAACTGAAAGAGGACAATAGAAGTCAGAAAACAAAGGAGAGCAACAATGGTGATACTATTAGTGAGATGAATAATAATAGGGTGGATAGAGATATGGGACACTCATATTCTTCCAAGGTGGTTTCTGAAGATACTGATGACAGAATCAATGTTGGTGGAAAAATGCTAGATGGAACCAATTCCTCTAGATCGAAGAACACTGCAGGAGTAATGGAATCTGAACATTCTGGAGAGTATGTCAATGTTAAGAGATCATCAACAGATGATCCCCACCACAGTGAAACGAGAAGGAAGTTAGATAAAAGTGATCGACACGAGAGTAAAAAGAGTTCTGGGAAGGATGGTAGTAAGATAAGGGCAGATGAGAATGGAGATGAGCGCAGGAGACAAAATGAAAGGCATTCAAGAAGGGGAAAAGAAGATGATGGGTCAAAGGAGAGAAAAAAAGATCAAAGTTCTAAGCCTGGGGAAAAAACAAAGGATTCTGAGTCAAGAAAAAGGTCTGACCGTCTTGAGGTCAAGGATGGCAGAAAAGAAACAGAGAGGCTCCATAGAGCTAGTGCTAAAGAAGATACCAAAAGAAAACAAGAATGCAGAACGGATGAGGAGGAAGATAGATCTAGACATAAAAATGCAAGCGAGTCAAGCAGGCACAAAAGAAGGCGTTCTTCTTCCATCAGCAGTAAGGGTAGAAACAGTAAAGACAACTCAGTTAGTCATGCCAATGATTCAAGCGATGACGCCTCAGACAATTCTAAAAGGTTCACCATTAAAATCTTCTGATTCTGCCTCTCTTCTTTCTGTTTTGTTATATGTTCCTTATACATGATCATATACTGCAGGAAGCTGCAATCGAGAAAACGTAACTTGTCACCATCACCTGTCAGGTCTAGGAGAAGGTATGTATTTATTAAGATCTCTTTACTTTTTATCCAGGTTTGCGTTGTGAAACATCAAGGGAGTGTTTGGACATCCTATGAATATCAAATTGAACCCATATTATAAGTAGCACTAAAAACAAAATACTTGATTGTATGACATGGAGCTATTATCATAGTCACCGAGTTAATTTTAAAAAGGGATGAGTAGCTTTATTATTTGGTATTTTTCAAGGAACCAGAAATGCAATGGTCTAGTTCAACACCTGTTCAATGTTTAAATCCAGCATATTACTTAATTTATGCACAAATTATTTCGTGGTTTCAAATTGGGAAGTTAACTGATTCAGTACATTTATTAGTGGTAATACACATTCAATTTTCAGTAAAGGTTTATCATTTAAATTCTATCTAAAGGCAGATTTATCATTAATTTATGATATCAATCATGTTTTCTGTGGAGGCAGCTAGTGGTGCAATCTTGCATAGAGATACATTAGAATGAAAACAGAATTATTGGTCTTTTAGTTTTTTGTTATCCGATTTGTACTTATAAAAAAAGAAGTTTTTGTTACTTGATTTGTGAGAGTTGTGAGGTTTGTGCTATAAGACTTTCTTTATGCCTAGTTTTAAATGAATAAAACCTAGTTGAGTTGACTTAACCATTTGCTTATATCTTATATATTTGTTAATTCTGCATAAGGTGTTGTCAAATCTCTCTCTTTCCCATACATATTCTCTCCCCCTACCTCTATTTTTATTTGGTTGCAAATAGTGACCCATGCCCTTCTGTTTATATATAAACTCTCAACATTAATCTTGAAATTCTAATTATAGCTGTTCAATTATAGACCTGAAACTTTCATTATGCAAATCTTTATTTGAGTGGATGAACACTTCAGGGAAAATTTTCTTCTTCAATTTACTTGAAATGCTTGTTCTTTGTTATTTTTTTTCTTAGTTTCTGGTGTGTATCTTGTATAGAGTGGACTGATTTTAAAATCTGGACTGGAGAAAGAACTGGAAAATAGAGTGGCCCTCGGTTTTCTGGTTCAACCAAGGTTGGTGATCAAACCGGTGATGTCATAAATAAAATAATTTAAGTTAATAATTAGTAAATTATTCTATATTAACTAAATAATAACTAATAATATTTACCAAAAAATTCAAAAACTTAAAAACAATTTGTAAGTGAATCTTAAATTGGGTGTGGTTTGTGGAGAAGTATCCGCATGGCATGGGTTGGGAGGATTTCAGCAAAAATTGTCAGTTTGTGGCCGGATTGGGGAATAGGGTGAGATTCTGGCAGGATGGGTGGTATGGGGATCAATCTTTTCAATTGGCTTTTCCAAGGCTGTATGGCATTGCCATTGATAAGGAGGCTTCTATTGAAGCTTCTCTGCATTGGCAGGGGGTGGAGGGTAGAAGATCTTGGAATGTTCGTTTTAGCAGATTCTTTAATGATTGGGAGATGGATGAAGGGCTGCAATTTCTTCGTATTTTGGGTGCTTTAACCCCTCCTATGGATGTTGGAGACCGGATGCGATGGAAATTGAAGCCTAATGGGGCTTTTGACATCCGGTCGTACTATTACAAATTAAGAAACTCCCCTTCAACTATCTTTCCTTGGAAAGCGATTTGGAGAGTAAAGGCCCCTAGGCGAGTTTCTTTTTTCGTTTGGTGTGTAGCTTGGAATAAGATCCTAACGGGAGACAATCTGAGATTGAGGAGTTTGAATTTTGTGGATTGGTGCATTATGTGTCGTCATTGTGGAGAGACGGTAGATCACTTACTCCTTTATTGTGAGGTGTCCTATCGGTTATGGAGCTTTGTTTTCGGAACTTTCGGCCTGGCTTGGGTTATGCCTAGATTGATTTCAGACTTGCTCTTTGGTTGGTGGAATTGGCTGGGAAAGCATTCGTCTCAGATCTGGAATTTAGTCCCGTTGTGCCTCTTTTGGTGTATTTGGAAGGAGCGGAATCGGAGGACTTTTGAGGATTTGGATTGCTCTAATGATCAGTTGCTCGCTTCTTTTAGTGGAATTCTCTTTGATTGGTCTCGGGCGTGAGGACTCACGTCTAGTGACTCCCTCCCTTCTTTTCTATGCTCCCTTTTCCTTTTGTAATTTCTTAGTTGTTTGGTTCTCTCTCTTGTCTCTCTTTGTTTTTCCTCTTGTATTTTCTGGGTTGCTCTGTGTTCTTCAGGCATAGAGTAGCCGCTCGTTTATATATAATTCTTACTTATCAAAAAAGTGAATCTTAAATCTTATTAAAGTTAAGAAAGTGGAAATAACAAAACACTAACTATAAATAACCAAATTATCATTAGAAAAATAATATATATTTTTAATTCAATACATATATTCGAACTGTCCAAATTCTTTTCAGTGCAGTGAGTTTACTATCGTAGATTCATTGTACTTTTATTATCAATAAAGCTTGTTATTACCTATCAAAAAAAAAAAAAATTCGAACTGTCCAAATAAAGAAAATGTGGCAAACAATAAATCCTCATTTATTTTAACCAAAAACAAATATATAACAAACGGTTATATTTAAAAAATATTAAACAAATACAATACCATCCTAGTCTCCACCCTCCATTCCCACTTCGCTCCTATACAATGGCCAATATAAAGCCATCCACAATAAGACTTTAGGTTAGCTTCTTTTTAATTTCCAGAGATGCCACCATTGTTTCTTTGAATGTCACAGTGCACAGGTGCACTCCACAAAGCATGCTGGTAAGCCGCCACCACTGATCCAAGAAATCTCTAGTAATAGCAGTTAATTCTCCTCTGGATCGACTCTCCAAGCGATGGTAGAGTCCATGCAGTTGGGATTGACTGATTTTCTTGATAAGGGGGGGTGAGACTTTGCTGACTCTCCACTGAATCCTCCTTGCTTCAGCATATTCCCAATTATCTGATATTTTCTTACTTATCACTCTCCCTTGACAACCTGTTTGACCGGTCCAGTTTTCGGTTTTGATGGTTTAACCGTAAATTCTCTGGTTCTCAGCAATTCTGAGATATTTCTGATTTTTATTGATAATTGGACTGGAATACTAGCTGGTTCACAGTTGAATGGGTCAAACTGGTTACAGTCCTCGAAACCATGGTTATGCCCCTTTTGCACTTTTAACTGAAATAATTTACTTAATATAAAAAAATTTCTCATTATAGGCATGAGGCCAGTTTCCCCTCCATCATTATAGAGGACACTCTTAATTTTTTGGTGAATTTGGGGTGTTTCTCTAATCAATTAATCTCTTATTATTATTATTATTATTATTATTATTATTTCTACCACTCTTGGTGCTACTGATTATGGTTTTACCTTTTCACTGCGTTCTTCTACTTAATAATTGATCTTCATAAATTTAGTGATATGGTCAGGTATGGACAAATATCTACAGTTACGTCATTTCATTTTGATGCATCTGACACGTGCATATGGTTTATTCTGTCTGATAATAAATGGACAATTTTTTTTATTGGTAACTATACACGCACGTTTGAGTTTCAAACCTATGGCGTCACCCTCACCTTGCTCTTACAAGAGAAGGAGGTGTCATTTGTGCTTGAGGCTAAAATATATGGACAGTTGCAACTGAGTGCAATTTTTAGTAAATGTGAAAGCTGGATTCTATGGAGCAAATTTCTCATGTTTTCATTTGATTGTTAAGCCAAAAATCCTCGGTAGGTGGGATCTACAGTTCTTGCCCAGGATTTGGCAACATTCTCCCATTTTTCGTTTTGGTGTTTTAATTATATTTCTCCAGTTTTATATTAGAAGCATAATATTTTTATGCTAACTGGAAGCTGCTTATCAAGTTTGACTATGCAAAAGGTTGAACATTTCTCCTCTGAATACATTTAACTCACCAAATCAGTATGATGGGTGTTTTCATTTCTAGACAAGTTTCGCGGTCCCCACATAGCAAGCATTCTCAGCGCAGGCATTCTCCCTACTCTTCTCTTGATACTACCAGGTATGTTGTCTCTTAAATTAAGATTGTGTTAATTTTGTGACACACACACCCATCATCATAACAATAAGAAAATCAGGTGAAAGTGTTAGGCTTCTGAATTTTAACTCTTTAACATCATCTAGTCTATTTATGCTACAAATTTAAATGCAGGGGAAGAAGGTCAAGATCCAGATCACCTGTTCGACGGCATAGATAATTGAAGAAAAGGAAGATTATGGGCTTTGATGGGAATTTCTGGTGGAAATATTTTCGATCAGCCTTGAAGCTCGAGTGCACTCGTAAATCTGGTGCGCATCAGGGGTTGAATGATGTACTTGGTTGACATCATGTGGGTGTGAGGGAACTTGAATGGGTCCTGGTATCCTGTAATCTTTAGTTGGTAGTATAATTGCATGAAAATTACATTTTAGACAGGTTAATGATGCATCAAGGTAGGCAGATATCTTATCTCTTAGCTTTCCTACTTCTGGAGAAATTTGTATTCCAGTTTTGTGGTCTTTAGGATTGCACTTTTTTTTAGTGTTTTATCATTTGTAACTGTATTTACAGCGTGGAAGTCATTCCCAGAGGTTTTTGGTTATTGTATTTCCATTTTGATTTTGATTTGTCATGTTCTTAAAAATTGTTCTTGAAGGAGAAAACCAACATTGTGTGTGTGTATGTGAGAGAGAGAGAGAGAGAGAGAGATTAGGGCAGGAAATTTTTTTAAGAACAAAACACAATTTGTTTTGATTCACAATCATGATAATCTTTTCATTCATTTTTTTTTTTGGCTTCAAAAAATCTTTTCATTCAATTTCAATTGCAATTAGTACGTCCATTTTTGCGACCCATGGTCCACGACTTACCCAAAACCCCTCTGACCCAACTTCCCCTCACCCACCTCTGCAACGCTACAAGGCCTAAAGAGGAAACTGGGAAATGAATGGAATGAAATGAGAAATAATTATTATGGAATAGTTTACATATGTTTCATTGTATGAGAATTTTGTGTGATGAAATGGAAGGGTAAAGTGGTAGTCGTTAATTGTATTCTATTCTCTTATTTGCACTACTCTTGAAAGAGCGCAAACAATCGTTTCCCCCTCATTAATCGAGAGAAAGTAATCAAAATATACTTTTATCCTTGTATTTTTTAATCCAAATGTAAAGCCTCCATAAGCACGAAGGGAGGGTGATCATAGGCAATAAAAGATTCTGGTTGCCTAAAACCAATTCTGGCAAGGGCATCAGCAGCCTCGAACTTCCCTGTAGCAGTGCTGGAGTTCGGCTTCCTTAAAAACTTGGACAATGAGCAGATACAAAGAGCAATTACTTCAAAGAGCATCCACATTGACAATGAGCATAATGGTAAAAGTATATACTCATTTACTTTCATATCCTTTTATAAATTCCCTCACACATGCATAATTGAATATATCATCTCATTTCATTCTTCAATAATTTATCCATTCTATTCTTCTATGACCTCTATGAAGATAGTCTCAAAATTGCACATATTTTAGCATTCACAGAACACAAACTGCTGTGTTTCAATTAAAATTATATTTTTAAAACACGAGTTCAAACTTTCACAATTTTCAAATGATTTTACAGTGAGTGTAAGGCAGTGTGCAATAAGAAAGGCGTAAATAGATTTTTTTTTTTTGGAGGAATTATGTAAAAAGATTTAGTATTAGTTTTTATGTAGAGAAGATTCAAACACATTATTTTGTCAAAAACAAGAGCCCGAACTTCTAATCTGCTTTACCTCCTAAACAAGAACAATGCTAGGATCACAATATAATGTACAACTTTACTATGGAACGAGTTGTGAACGGTGAACTTATAAACCCACCCATTTTTTTTTTCACCGCTCACAACACAAGCCACAACTTGCTATATGCGCGCGAGTTGTGATAAAAGAGCAGTGATAAAAGTTGTGTATTTTATTACGGTAATACCATTTTTCCGTCGGCAAACAAATCTCTTTGTCTCTAACTTCGTTGACGCAGTTCGCTTATTCAAATGGAAAAAAAAAAGGTTCACTTTTCAATGGAAAGTGGAAACTGACGTGTCCACAACGACAAAACGCTCACATGGCTAATGGCCTTCCCGGACTTGGTGGCGCTGATAGTCATAGTACAGTAGTGGCAAGTTCGTTACTTGTACATTTTGTTTCTTTCGGTTAAAGTTTCACTTCCATCTCTCTCTCTCTCTCTCCCACTAACTCAGCACCGGCTTCATAAATAAACTAAACAAAACAAACCCATCACAAACTTCATTTCATTCTTCTCCATAATACAGCAATGAAGGTTCTTTCTCTTTTCACTTCTCTCTCTATGTTCATATGTATTGTTGCTAACTGCTAAGCAGTTTGTTTTTTTTTTTTTTTGTTTTTTTTGTTTCACAGGCATTTCAAGTTGGACTATGCTCAATTTGGCTATCTGGGTTTGTGTTGATTGCTCTCTCCCTCTATGTTACTCAGAGGTTACCTTCTCTCAATGATCGGATCAAAGTGTCAAAACTCAATCTTGGTGATCTGGGAAAACCCAGAATTACCATTTTCTCAGCTACTAGCCCATTTAATGGCTCTGTTGGGGCTAGGCAGAGTCTAGCTATTCGGTCATGGCTTGCTCTGTCCCCACAAATTTCTGTTGTTCTCTTCAGCCAACACCCTTCTGTTGTTTCCTTCGCTGGTGATTTCGGTTCACGGGTTTTGGTTGAATCCAACATTGATTTCACGTAAGCAAATGAGTTAGTTTTTGATTTCTTTATCCATTAAGTTGATTGACTGCATTAATTTGAAGGCAATTGCTATATGTATAGAGCTTCGATTTGATATCTTGTGCTGGGCTTCAGAACAACTAGATGATTTATATATGGATGCAGTTCCCTCTAGTTGCTAACATAGCAGACTGCTGTCTGACTGGGAACAGTATAGTGTTAAAATAATGGTGATTAAATAAACTACATCCGCTTAAGTTTTTGGGACAATCTGTAATTTGTTCCAGTATTATAAATGATTACATTTACTAATTATAAACAGCTTACACTTTTAGG
Organism: Castanea sativa; assembly: GCF_040712315.1. NCBI lineage: Eukaryota > Viridiplantae > Streptophyta > Magnoliopsida > Fagales > Fagaceae > Castanea > Castanea sativa. The sequence goes on along the minus strand of NC_134015.1, from coordinate 46,078,279 downwards.
ATCATTGGTATTTTATAAACGGGAAAGTAATTTGTTTTCCAGCACAAGATTTTGGATACCTTTTTTTTACTTGTGTCATATTGAACTAAAATTCCCCCCTGTTATGTAAATCACATACAAGAAATTTTTTTTTCCTACAAATATATATTGTTTTAGGGAAGATTTTGTTATTGATTTAATTTGATTTCAAATACATCAAACATATAAAAACAATATATCCTGTGAGCAAGTCTACCAGGCGTATGAACTGAATGTCCAGATGCTTATATTATACAATCTTATAGACAATAATGAACAGCATCCTATGAGATTTTCTTTACAAAAAACTTTTTCTATTTTTTTATTTTTTATAATTAAACTTTACAAAAAACATTTTAAAGAAGATATGAGAAGATATGATAGATAATGGTTATGATTTTGTACTCTTGCATGTTAGTGAACCGTTTCTTGCCTTATTTACAAGGAAAAACATTGAATACATTGCCTTATGATCTGCCTGTATGTATCTAGGTTTCTTGGTACTCCATTCTTCCATTCCATGATAGCAAGATCGCAGTCATTCACGTCAGATATTTTTGTTCTCATCGATCCTGAGACCATTCTTCTCAATGACTTCATTTCCACTCTTAGCTATGCTTATGAACTTGACCGTGATTGGCTCCTTGTTGCTTCTTCACAAAATATTTCCCACTTCCCATTCTACTTGGATGAGGCTGGGAAACGTTGGTTAAGAGGGGATGGCAAGTGGATGAGAACCCAGGAGGTACAAAAGAACCTGTTCCAGATTGAAAGTTTCTGGGCCATGTGAGACAACTCCATTTAATTGTACTCTGTTCATTCAGTTGCAGGAGATACTATGTCAAAGTTGGCAGTGGAATCATTGTAAAGGGAGAATGCTTATGGCATGGAACAGCGGGGATTTGCCCTTACATGCTGGAGTTCTTCCTCCTTTCTTGTATGGGAAAGGGATTCACAACAATTGGGTTATTAACGAGGCCATGTCATCTGATTTCAGGTTTGTGTTTGACTCCAGTTGGACCATCTCAAGTTTCCACCTATATGATCCAGAGCCTTGGTCTAGTGGAGTAGTTGGAAATTCCAAAGTTTCAGGTATTGAGATGAGAAGCTGGGAGTACGTTGGAAATTCCCATATTGGGGCACTGTATGGATCCTTGTTGTATCAAGAAGCTAATTATTCTAGCCTTGTAAAACTATTGAAGTGTGACAGAAAATATATTTTCTTCAACCCAACGGAAAACTTTGTTTATCCATATGGATACCAGAGTTCATTCAGATTATGGAAGGAAAGGATCTTGCATCCCTGGAGGAAAAGGAGGATCATGGCTTGTATTGATGGTATAAATTCACTGGAAAAAATACCGGATTGCTCTCTGAAGGATCATATGAAGCTCTCAGCACCATTAGAATTTTCATTCTCCTTGGAGTCGCTCCTTCCTTTTATTGCAGACAAGAACAAGACAATTGTTCTTGCAGTTGTTGGATATAGTTACAAGGACATGTTAATGAGTTGGGTGTGCAGGTTACGCCGCCTCCTGATTACAAATTTTATGATTTGTGCTCTTGACCAGGAAACCTATCAGTTCTCTGTCTTGCAGGTATTTCTGCTTCACTGCAGTTCTTTTTATTTATTTATTTATTTATGCACTTTTTTGATAATTAAATTTAATTATTTTGCTAATTGACTTTCTTTTTTATCTAACCAACTTCTTTTGTTGCACATGTTTATGTACATGCATATGCACATGCAAATAGAATAAGGAATCTAATTTATTCATCAAGCAGAGTGAGTTTGGTTAACAACATGTTGGAGCCAAGTCTGGGGAAACTTGTGTACTATATTACTACGAACACTCTGCTTGATCTCACATCTTGAAGCTTGTTTGTGTTGTTGGGACTAATCTCCATATGTCTTCATATTTTTAATAGAATCTTAAAGCTGTTCTTACTTTAGTGCTGTATCTTCAGGTAGTAAAACCAATTGCTCTTTTTTTCTTTTTGTTTGTTGGGGGGGGGGGGGGGGATAGCTTCTAATGGGTCCAAATGGAATAAGCTGAGTTGTGCCTTGCATTCCATTGTGCTGTTGGAAGATTGCCCCTAAGGTGTGTGAAATCTAAATTTAAGTACTTGGTATTTACTGATAGGGCCTGCCAGTTTTCAAGGATCCATTAGCTCCAAGTAACATCAGCTTCAATGATTGCCACTTCGGAACAAAATGCTTTCAAAGGGTGACCAAAGTAAAGTCCAGAATGGTTTTGACGATACTGAAGCTTGGTTACAATGTACTGCTTAGTGATGTGGATGTATATTGGTTTGAAAATCCATTGCCATTGCTTTACACTTTTGGCCCTGCTTTTCTTGTGGCACAGTCGGATGAATACAAAACAACAGGTATACTCTAAGCATCTCAAACTTAAAATAATCACTCCTTTTTTGATGGGTAAAAGGTACAGAATACAAATATACTGTTAAGGGAGGAAAATATTAATTGATTGGATAACTTGAATATCTGATTGACATTGGTGTGATCACTTAAAAATCATATTTCTTAATTTTTTTTCTTCTATTGTTTGGTAGGTTTACAGAAATAGATGGAGGTTGTTTTATTTATTTATTTTTATTTTTATTCTTCATAGTCTGAAATATTTTTAGTGGGGTCAATTTTTAGTGATTCTTCTATTATGAGGATTAATTTATATTTAGTGTGACATGCTCATCCCTCTTTGCTAATATGCAGGACCAATAAACTTACCTAGGCGCTTAAACTCTGGTTTCTACTTTGCTCGTTGTGATGATTCAACAATTGCTGCTATGGAGAGGGTGGTGAAGCATGCTGCAACTTCTGGCCTCTCTGAGCAGCCAAGCTTCTATGACACGTTATGCGGGGAAGGTGGATCTTATCGTGTGGGTGACAATAGATGTGTGGAACCTGAAACAAATCTGACTGTTTATTTTTTGGACAGAGACCTCTTCCCCAATGGTGCTTACCTAGATCTGTGGAGGAAGAAAAATGTTAAATCTGCCTGTGTGAAGAAGGGTTGTCTTATTCTCCACAACAATTGGATTAGTGGGAGACTGAAGAAGCTGGAACGCCAGGTATTGTCAGGCTTATGGGATTATGAGTCTGGTACAAGGATGTGCTTGCAAAGTTGGCACAATTTCAAATTGACAAGCTAATGGGGCCTAGGTGATGATTTATCATCCTTTATACAAGGCTCACTTTCGTTTTCACTTCCAAGAAGAGACAAAAATTACTCCAAGAAGAGATACAGATGAAGCCGTTCCTTCTTCCATGTTTTTGACTTTGCTGAGCCTTGGTTTCATCACTGCTGCCTATTGGAAATTATTAGTTATAAGAGCCGGCCATGAAAAATAAAATTGAATATACATTTGTCAATGCTCATTGGTGCTAGTATACCTCTGGCAAATAAAAGTGCTCCATATTCCCTGCCAGTGGAATATAATGAAACATTTGGATATATGACATTTGATTGCTGGCTATGATGAAGGGGTGCGTTCAGTTGCTGGGTATGGGTCACAACAGAGAAACTAGAAGGAAGAAATACTTGGAAGGAGCTTCTAAGGACACAGAATTTAGAAGAATATCGGGAGTTTCCATATCATTGGACATTAGCCTACAATCGAAGAATATTTTTGTGAGGATACTTCAGCAGGTGGGCGAGAGGAGCGGTATCAAGATGCGGTTCCTGCATCTCCATTGATGGAAAAATATCCTGGGATGTTTGTTGCACGGACAGAAGTTTTCACAAATCCACATAAGCCCCTCTTACACCCAGAAGAGAATCTCTTGCCTGGTCAGAATATTATATAATCCCATCCAGGACCGTACAGAAACTGAAGCATAGATACCCAGAGAAGGCCCAAGTCAAAGAAATTTCTGAAGAAGGAGAGTGGGATTTAAAGATCATCATTGATGCAGGTGAAGTAAGTATGGAGGAATCTGTTTGTTCTGCAAAAGAATTTTATCTATCGAGGGAGAGGTGGTCAAAATATTCAAAGAAAAAGGTATAAGAAATAAAACACCTTTTGTACCCCCCCTCCCAAAGGCAAAATCATTCAGAGGATTTCCATGGGAGCCCAGCCTAACTTCTGTACAGGAGCTCTCTCCATGACTTGGTTCTATGAGATGCTTCTCCACATGTGGTACGTGGTCTTTCCGAGCAAGTGAATAGCTAATATAAATGTGTTGATTGCATGGAGAAAGTTACGAGAGCTTTTATATGAGCTTTGTGTACGTAAGGAGTCTCCTCTTTTGAATAAAATTCTGATTATTTTTACAGATTTCTAAAAAAATGCATGGAGAAACCTGACGGGAAATGTACTCACTATGGTGAATTGAAAGTTCACTATTTTCAGTGCTATAATATGCTTAAGGTGCTGTACCCTAGATTATAGGACTCATCAGTATATTTCTAAACACTTTTTTTTTATAGTATTTATTACTATATTTCTAGACACTATGGATAAATTTTGTCAAAATCTTCTGGTATCCCAAAATTTCACTGGATCTCTAAGTGTTTATTCTTTTTTCTTTTTGTTTAATTTTCCTCCATTTGGTTTCATTTTGTTCCTGTGGTAGTTTTTATATAACACATATTACTAGTGTTATTTCTTGTCTACTTATCCTGCTTGTCCCAAAAAATATAAAATGGAGTGTTTAACAAAAATTGTTATGCAGTGAAATTCATCATTTTCTATTAGCTTAAGCTTTTGAGCTTAGTGGTATTTTATCATAGTATTAAAGTAGGAGCTTAAATTTTTGGACCAAGAGGTAGTTTATCTAGTAAAATTAAATTTCTGCCCAGGATGAAAGCCTTGTGGCTATGGCTTGGCTTCCTAGTGTACTAGCTTCTACTAACTAGCTCATCTCATTTAGGAATTGTTCTCTTGTACCATAGTTTGAAATATGGTCCTGCAGCATGGCTCCAAGGTTGCCTATATTAATTTATATGAGTTCAAGAAACGTAAAAGTAGTCCAAATATACGGAAATTTTGTTAAGAATTTAGATCATTATTTAATACCAAGCTTTACTGGATATTAATGACATGCAGTGTAAAGATGCTTAGCAACAGTGATCACAATGGTTTCTCTTTGTGAATAAAGTAGGGTTTTAGCAATGATAACAATGTTGAGATAGTACTTAATAAAACTGCTCCCAGTGTCTTCAAAATAAAACTTCAAAAACTACATTCTTAGCTCTACTGGCCATTGAACCCGCTTGCTCTGTACTGTATATAGAGCATGAGCTTGCTGAAATCAACTTGTAGTTTAGAGATTACTACTGTCTCTGATAACAACAATTATCTGCAAAGCACCATACTGCTGCTGAAACCCTTTATGTGACTAGGTCATAGTTGTACATCAGTCGAAGAGAAAACGAAGAGGATTATCTAAACAGGAATGAATGAAACTTAGATGCTGTCTGACAGTCATTCCTCTTGACTTTAACACAGTATTTGGAAGCTAAAACTGAAATAAATAGATACCTCATCTTACCTATCAGATACTTGAACATATTCCTTGCTAGATTGATAACATACCATGTAACATTTATGGATGTCATATCTTCTTAGTCCTTAATTTCCAACATATGTACTGTTTCGAACGACAATTTTAGACAGTTATAGCTATTATATATTGGTTGCTTTCATATATATATATATATAAAAGTTTAGCTATAAAATCGGTTGTAGCCTAATGTTACAATCTTCCTTAATATCTTTTTATTGGAGGTGAATTTTGAAAAATCCACCATTAGATTATATTTTCTTCTTATATATATACTCCATACTTGCAAAATTTCTAAAAAATTGAAGATTAATAGGTATGTCATCAATAAAGTGTTTAAATTGCAAGATTTTGTAGTATAAAATTATGCATAAAATGTAAACTTATAGATCATATAGTAAATAATATCTGATTGATACAAAATTTGATATGTGTATCAAGAGTGTAAATAACATGTAATCTAACGGTAAGATTTTCAAAATACATAATAATGTTTATTTTATTGAATAAGGTTGTAGCCTTAGGCTACAATCAATTTTGTAGCTAAACTTTGTCTATATATATATATATATATATATGTGGTCCTTTAAGAGGTGCTCGATATATAGGTATATCACACAGTGTAGGATATTAAAAACGGTTTTTGAACTCATTATGCAAGAAAACCAAATTTGTTGCTCAGTTCCAAATAAATAGCGACACTTGACTTCCATATGGAGGAAAGCATGTTAGCTCAGACAAGGACATTATTCTACAAATCACTGGGAAAAAAAAGTTTTTGTAATTTAATTAATCACACAGGTAGCTTAAAATCTTTTGAATGTACACTCACAAAATATAAGACAAAAGCTTGGTCAAGATCCATGTATAGAGAACAGAAAGAGTAGCACCAACTGGAATTGTCACAGCCCAAGAAACCACAATCTCTCTCACTGTTTCCGTTCTAACACTGTTAAGTCCTCTTGCAAACCCCACCCCCATGACTGCACCCACTAGAGTATGGGTTGCTGAGATGGGTAGTCCCAGCTTTGATGCAAATAGAACCACAGAGGCTGCAGCAAACTCCGCTGCAAATCCCCTAGTTGGTGTGAGTTCTGTTATTTTCTTCCCAATTGTTGCAATCACTCTATACCCCCACATTGCAAGCCCTGCAACAATACCAAATCCTCCCCATGCAAGAACATCTAGTGGAATAACAATCTCAGTTCCACTGGCACCTCCTTGAAGTATGGATAATGCAGCAGCCAGAGGACCTATTGCATTGGAGACATCATTTCCTCCATGGGCAAATGACATGAAGCAGGCTGATAGTATCTGCATGTACCCAAAGACCCCATATACTATCTCTAGCTGGGTACCCTTTGGACCTGCAATATCAGAGAGAAACCCTATATTTTTGCTGGGGACGGTTCCCTCTTTTGGCTCTGCTAGTGATGTAGTTGGCTGAAGAAGGAGATGGCCTAGCTGTTTTCGGATAATCCTGTTTACAAGGACTGCCCCAGCAGTTCCGAAGGCTAAAGCCTGAGTCGTTGCCAAAGGCAAGCTCTTGCTAAGCGGGAAGGCTGCAAAAGAGATTCCAGTTACACCAGCAAACACAGCAACTGGTGCAGCTGCAGCTGCAGCTTGTCCTGGATTTGGAGCACTGTACACAAACTGGAAAAGAAATTAGGATTGTAAGAATGTAATCATTTTTGGCCTGTTTGGGAGTTTAGAGAGGGAGGAGAGTAGAGGGGAGTAGAGGGGAGGGGAGTAGTGGGGAGGAGAGTAGAGGAAAATGATTACCCTCTACCTTGTTTGGATGTTTTTATAATTAGTAAGGGGGAAGGGAGTAATTAGCCCTTTCTCTTGTTTTTAACATTGTAATTTTATAAATATAATAAGGGTAAATTAGGTAATTTACTTTATCAATAATTTTATGTGCTCTACTCTCCCTCCAAATCTCTTCAATTTGGGGGAATTAAAAATGAGGGGGTTGGAGGTAGTTGAAACCCCTTCAAACCCTTCCAAACCCCTCCCCCTCCTTCCTTAAAAAACTCCCAAATAAGGTAATTGAATTACTCCCCTTCCCTCTACTCTACTCCCCCTCCTTTTTTAAACATCCAAACAGGCCATTTGTCAATTACTCATGTTTCAATGAAAGCTAATAGCTGCTTATACATACTTTATGATTAAGCAGTAGCTTCTTTATGTTTGGCTTGTGCCGCTTGTTGAAAGTAATAACGAGGAAGCATAAGGTACAACAAGTCACCCACAATGCTTATGGATTATGATTTTTTTTAGGAGTCTTAAGATTCAAGCCTCTTGTCATTTGATATATAATTTTTTTGTTGTTGACAAAGTATCTCCATACAATGCCTAAAATGACTCAAGGTTTCAAAGTCAGCAAACTAAGGAGCAGGATTTATGCTGCCTTACAAAAGCGCTGTAAGCAGGTTAGTCAAGGTAAATCCACATAGGATGTAAGGCTGTGAGCTTTCTTATTATTAAAGTCCCAGAGATTGAGAACATACCCTACGGATGCATTTGTAGACAAGAAATGACACCAGTGCTCCCATTATCGGTGAGATCACCCATGAAGAAATCACCCTTGCCAGTGAACTCCAGAAAACGGCACCAACTCCTCCATATGCAAGTCCAAATCCGACCATCGATCCTACTATACAATGCGTGGTTGAGACCGGCCATCCGTAATATGATGCAACCTGCATAACACCCGATAAATAATTATAAATCAAAGACTATAGTTCAACTGTAAAACTAAAGAGAAGCCGTATCTAGCATATCCCATGTGACCTGACAAGCAAGTACACCTAAGAGTAAATTTTCTAATTTAGAGAAGTCTCTATGTTGATCTAGTGAGTAATGCTGAAATGTACAAATTTTTGAATGTTTTGTGAGTCAGGAAGCGATTGACTATTATTGCAGTTCCAATAACTATTTATCATGAAATTTTAGGATATTCATCCTCCTTCGGTACCATTAGTTCTGGATATTCTATGGAAAAGGAACTATAGAAAGGAAATACAAGTTTAATCAAGAATTTAGTAGAATGTTATTCAAAGCCGTAGTCTCTGGTACAAATGCCAGTGTTGAATGTTGAAAATTATATTCTATTTCATAAAGTTAAAAGATATATTTTCTTTTTTCTCCATTTCTTAAAGATATCATACATGCAGCTTTGGAGATATCATACATGCAGCTTTGGAGATATCATACATGCAATCATATCCAAAATAGTGACTTGCAAGGCCACGATGAGATTATGAAACTCCTAGTACTCTTGGAAAAATTTTGAATAGGGACATATCTTGCTAAGAAAAACAAGCTGTACTAAGCAACTTGTTTAGATCATTTAACCAAATTTCATTGTTATTCCCGTCTATCTTCAGATGTAGATCTCAAGGAATTTTTCATGCTGATGATTTCAAGGGAAGAAAAATGCATCTTAGTATCAGGATGCTTCTTTCTATGGTCTTTGCCTATAAATAGTACACTAAAAATAAATGCAATGCCCTCAGACGAAAGAAATTGTAAACTATTTTAGTCTGTTACTAAAGAAACTTTATATTCTTAAGATCCAAATATCTTTGAAGGTAGATACATTTTTTTTATATATTTATATATGGAAATTGAAAGCAAATGCTCATTTAAGGAATTTCAGACATAGCTGGAAGACTAGCACCACATTCTACCTTCAGTATAATAAACTCCTGTGCGCACACATAAATAGAAACGGATTCCTAGTATTCAACTACTGTGTTTAATCCCATAGAGAACAGTTTTTTTATTACAAAATGTTCTTAGTCACGCATAGCTTTTGTCCCCATTTAGATCTGTGCCATATCCACAAAGACTTATTGATATTATATTATTATATTCACTTTCTGTCTCGTTGAGTGATTAGTTCCATTAAGTTAAGAGCAAACGAAATGGCCAAAGACAGAATCAACCTAACCAAACTGTTAATAAGCATCTAACGATTAACATAAACAACAACAATCCAGGGAATTGTAATGAACAAAATACTAATATACGATAGAATTTCAACCACCTAATACCATATATCATACTTATTTGAACAAGATACTAATATGATATAGCATGACTGCACGATTGCAAGCACTATCAATGATTTCGACAAATATAATCTGATTACTAGGATAAAATTTAGGTTCATACATTAGATTTTTCAGTTAAATTCAAATATAGTTGCATTGACCAATGAAACATGAAAAGTACTACATTTCCAATAAAAATTAAATTCAATGTAGTTATGTGTTTACAATCATATACTGTAGACATTAGACTCCCATAATCGTTTATAAGTATTTATAGCCTGAAAATATAGCATTGGATTAACTTAATTTCCATTGCCATGTTTGGTTGGTGATAAGCATTGGATTAACTTAATTTCCATTGCCATGTTTGGTTGGTGATAGCCATGTATCATCCCAGAAAGAAAGTAATTACCAACCAACAGAACTTCAAAACTAAATTGCAAAACATAGTAACATACTTTAAAAACCACAATTATATCGATGTACCTGTAACCAAGTACCAGCAGCAGCCAAAGAAGACAGCAAGCCAGCGAAAAGTAGAGTATCCTTTCCTTGAAACATAGTAGCAACAAGAATACCTTTCTGCATTGTACTTGTCACATGTGTGCCCATCGACAATGCCCCAGAGAACTCCAACACCGCAGCTGTCAACACAGCCTGCCGAAGTGTCAACGCCCCTGAACCCACCGAGGTCCCCATAGCATTGGCCACATCATTGGCTCCAATGTTCCAAGCCATGTAAAACCCAGATAGCAGGGTTACATAGGATAACAGCTTGGTCTTCAGGGACAAACCCTGCCCCAAAGACTTCATGAACAGTGGAAGACTTAGAGCCATAAATGCTATGCATATACCTATAGCAGAAGCAGTGCTTGAAGATATATGAAAGGCCTGAGCCATTCCGGGCAAGTATTCCTCATCTTCCTTTTCACTTTTCTCAACTTCATGACGATGTTCATTAACTTTGATTTCTTCTTTTTGTTCTTCTTCTCCTTCAGCTTCAGCAAAAGACGATATGCTTGCAAAAGGGTGTATGAATTTAGAGTTTTTTAGCCTCAAGGTGGGAAAACAAGACTTGGGTGATAGTACTTGAGGCTTGAGAAATAAAGTCTCCCTCTTGGGGAGTTGGGTTTCATGATTGGGAACCAAGAGAGACCGATGTTTGGGAAGGTAGAGATGAGAATTATGCAGAAAGAATGCTGCTCCTCCAGATGTAGTAGTGTTTCTAGTTGAAGATAAGCAATAAGAGGGAGTCATTTCTCAAAAGATAAGTGGATGAGAGAGTGGAATTTTATGGAAGGTTTTATTATTCAGGTAGATTCTTGGCCATGGAGTTTGGTGAAGGGTTAGGTGGTGGAATAGGAATGGAAGACTGTACATTTTGAATTGGATTTCTTTCTTTTTTCCATTTTGATTCTCTTTGTGTGTGTGTGTGGAAAGGGAGGTAGAAGTGAGTGGATTTGGCTGTTTGTTTTTGGTAGACTGGAACGAGTGGTGGTTGTTTTTCTTAAGAGCCTCTCAACCAATCACCACCACAATCCACACGTCCATATTCTGAAAAATTATAAAAGAAAATTGAGAACTGGATATTAGATACCATATCCACTAGAGAAAAAAACTGCTTTATCCATAGTTACATACTATTTTCGTTACTTTTATTGCTTAAAATTACATGATTACATGATTAATTGATTATTAATAAAAAGTTAAAAAAGTAAGACGATTTGCATGAAAATATACTTTATAAAGGTGTTTAAGCATGGTAACACTCTTGAGAGGAATCAAGGTTGGAATCTCTCCTCTCCACTTGGTGCTACAATTGATATATGATTTATAAAAATATAAAATAAAACTTCTGAGAAAAAAATAACAAAAAAAAAAAAAATGGGAACAATATAAAATATTTTAAGACTAAGTGTACTTTTGGTTCTTAAAGTTTAGGGTTATTTTCATTTTGACTCTTTACGTTTCAAATTTTTATTTTAGCCCTTCATATTTGATTTGTTTTCAATTTAGCCATTTATGTTTCAAAATTTCCATTTTAACTCTTTATATTCGGTTTAGTTTTATGTGTGACATTTTATGTTTTAAAATTTCATTTTCGTGAATGACCAAACAAAAAAACTAAATCAAATGTAAAAGGCTAAAAAATGAAAAAAATTTGAAGCATAAAGGGCATTTGAATATGAAATCAAACATTAAAATGAATACATGACACACGTGAGACCAAACTTTTATTATTAACACAAAAACTTATGAAGATTAATAAAGCAATTTAAATTGGAATAATAATTTGCAAACTTCTAGAAATTTGATAATAGAGTTTCATTTTGAAAAAAAAAACTTTATTAATAATTTTAATGTACTTAAAACTTATATTCTTATAATGTACCAAATTTATTGTTTTCCATAAAATAAATATGTAAATAAATAAATAATGTAAAAAAATGGTGAAAAATAGAAGAAGAATTGAGGTCTATTTAACACAATTATAATGTAGAACATAAAATTTATTATATAATATTTCATTTTTATTATTAATTTTTTGATGAAACTTTTTGAAAAATAAGCTCTTACTTCCTGAGAGAGTGAAATTATTGTCCAAGTGACATGATTGACTTTGTTACATTGTTATTGGGCTAGATGCATGTATCCATAGGAAGCCTCATGCACACACTCATTCCATTAAGTCTTATGTTGATGATCCTTTGCATTTGATTTCAATTTGTTTCAGGATCATGGTCGACCCCAAGAGATCTCAGACTAGTGCATCTTCTTCTCATTTTGATGGTAATAGGTTTAGGGAATGCCAACATCGCCAAGGCACTTAGTGATTGTAATGGCCATCGTCGTATGCACATTCTGCTAGAGAATTCTCATTGGTCCTGCCCCGTCCTTGTTTTAGAGTTCTTTTCCAATGTGCACCATGTTACAGAATCCACAAACTTTCTTTTCTTTAATACCAAGAATAAGAATAAGAATAAGTATAACTAGTACATGGTCCAATGTCAAAATTAAACTATCATTTTGATCAAAAGTTAAGATTGATGAGAAATAGTAATTATGATTCATAATCTTTAAACTTTTTTTTTTTTTTTTTTAAGGGTGACATAATATTTAAACTTTAATGGAACTTCAAATAATGAGAGTTATGTTGTAACCCCATGTGAGAGGCCTCGACTTCGGTTTGGTGGTTCCTTTCTAGCCAAACCGACCTGAATTGGTGAGATCATGTTGATGCTCCTCAAAATAGCAGTTCAAATAATTATATTTATCCCTAGATTAAGGGTTATACATGGAATCACCACTTATTTTATTTATATGTAAAAAAGAAAAAAGAAAAAAGAACACCATATGAAAAGAGTCATTATTGTTGATACTATATGTTAAGTTATGATTTTTACCTAACATTTATGTTGGCTTTATTCCGTGACAAAAAGTGTTGTAATTTCATTAATTTATTTCTTTGTATTTTTTGGGATTTAATTGTAATAAGTTTAGTCTTAAGTGGTGAAAATTTGATCAAGACAATTGAAGGTCGCATAAGGAGTATATGCCGGAAGCTGAAGAGTTAGCGTATCTCGTGAGTAATCTCGCGACTTGGCCAACTTGCGAGATGACCCGTGAGATGCATTGATTGCTACGATTTTAAGTGTGAATCTTATACCTTTCACCCATACTATATATACTCTCATTTCCCAGAAAATTGTAAGGAGACCATTCAAAAGAAAACCCTAGAGAGAGGTTTCTATAACACCCACCATTTTAGAGAGAGCTACTATCCTTAAGTGAGAATTCCTTGCTAGTCTCTTTTCCTTCCCCTTTCTTATTGTCATACCTTGAGAGGAGATTTGTACTCAAACACAACCCACACCCATTTAGAGTGTAGAGTGTTTTGGAGCATGGGAAGTATTGAGTTTTAGTCAAAATAAGGCGGTGAGGCTTGGCAGTGCAATCTTGCAGTATTGCAGGATCCGGGAAGCAAGTAAAGACATGACTTAGTGAAGTCCATTGGTAGCTAGAGCTTGGAGGGCTTAAGTACTTTGGGTAGATTAGGCTTGGAGGGTCTTTTTGGTATCCTTGTACTCCAATTTATTTACTAATGGATCATTTCGGCTTGGAGGGTCGCGGAGAGATTTTTACGCCGAGTTCTTTGATTTTCCTCTTCGATAACACCTCGACGTGCTATCTTGGGTTTGCTATCCTTTTCCCTACTACCCTTTACATATTTGCCTTGAACCTATTTGTTTATCCATGCAATTGTTGAATGATTTGATTAATTAATTTGCTAATTATGTATATTCCACATTACGTGTGTTTAGATTAAAATTAATCAAGCCGTAATTAAAATTGGGGGTCTAAACATGCTCTAGTAGTTTTACACTATCATTTAGATTATTGAGTTTTCATGATAAAAGTATAAATCTTGTTAAAAATAACTATATAAAATTACATGTCTTTAGTTCTAGATACAATTTAAGAAAAAAATTGCATGGCTTTGATCCTAGTTCTATTTTAAAAAGACAAAAATTACATGGGTAGGAACTAATCTAAAACCCTTGATTTAAGTTTAAAGGCTAAGTTATAAGGTGGGAAAGTGTTAAGTACCCAACTTACTTGGTAAAAACCAATCTTCTGACTAGGGGCGGAGCTAGGGGGGGGGGGGGTCGAGAGGGGGCATTTGCCCCCCCTGACCTCACCCAAACCCCACCCCCTCAATATATATATCTTTAGATTTATTATTTACATTGTATATGTTTTTGTTTGCTTTAAGCTTATGGTCTTCAACTTTGTAATTGCATGTAATTGTGCTATGGGGCTGTCATTCTTGGCTCCACTTGTAATAAACTTTTCTCGGCCGGTGAGCTCTTTTAACTTTGTATAATAATGACTATATATTGATTGTTTTTTTTAATCTTTTACTTGTTTGAAAAATATGCTTGTAGTCACCTATGAAGTATCTTAAGTACAACAACATTTATACTAAATCTAACGTCACGCATAAGGGAAAAAAAAAAAAAAAACTTAACACTTACATTAAATTTTATATGTTTATCAAATTTTTTTGTTTAATTAGTTAAGTATTTTTTTTAATTATACTAATTAAAAAAATTGAAATTGATCTTGTCTTCAACTCTTTATTTTTATCTTGCCCCCCCTAAATTAAAATCCTGACTCCGCCACTGCTTCTAACTATGAAGACCAACTAACATGTCACATCATTCAAATAACTAATATGTCATGAACAATCAAGAGCGTGTCATTTTTATTAAAATAGATTGAAACAGAAATTGAAAACAAAAACATGTGATTGAGTGCGATTAGTGATGATCTTAAATAATATTTAGTTTGTTTTTTTAAAAAATTTCAAATCTATTATTAATTTTTACTTATCAATATGACTAATTCACCAAAAGTGAGCTAATGATACTTACTATATAGGTTTTACAAATTAGTTTTTAGGAGAATTGCCCATTCATTGAAAGCTTAACAGACCTCTCTTTGACTTTTATCTAATTGCCCATTCATTGAAAGCTTATATGTGGAAGGCTCGTGGTCTCTGGAGTCTGGAGAATTTAAAGACTTCTGCCCCTTCGCCCAAGCCAAAGCATTTAGAGATAATAAACTGCGTCCATTTCAAACAGATTGAGATTCATGCTATAAATCTTGTTTCTTTCAAATATTTTGGGCATAAGACATTGAAGGCCGTTCTAGGTGATGTTCCCAATTTTGTTTCTCTGACTGTGATGGCTGACTATGCTCAATATTTATTTAAAAATGATTGCTCAATTTCACGTTCTCTCTCAGCTGGAGACACTTGATATAAGCTACATTTTGGTAAGTCATAAATTTGATGATTCTGCATTGTATTTTTCTTTCCCATACATCAATGTTTGTTTATGAATGTGCTCTTATATCTTGGTTCAGTTGTTCAGGAATGCCGGTTCCGCAGAATTCCAGAGTTAAGAAATCTTAGGCAACTGAAATTGGGTATGTATAACCATTTCAGGAATGGCCTCCTTAATTGCACTTCCTTTCTAATGGCATCCCCTATGTTGCATAGATTTGTGCTCAAGGTAACTCTTATAAATTTAGAGTTGTGGGATTTATTGTGCAGACATTTTATTATCTACATTTTCAGTTAAGTTGTATATTCTATTAACTTAGTATGCATATGTATTCTTGTCCAAAAAAAAAAAAAAAAGTATGCGTATGTATTATGTCACCAAAGATTTGCTTTGCTATCAAGTATTAACTGTAGATAACTCACACGTGATGTTTTATTGTTGTTTCAATTTTTTTGAAAAATATACACATAAAAATCATTAAGAAATTATTTTTATTAAACATGTTTTCTTTCTGTTGTAATGATATTTTGATGTTCATTTGCAAATAAACCCGATTACAGGCCTTATGGAACCTACAATGATCAGTTGGCATTGCATGGGTGATGACGTACTTATAATAAAGATAATAAAGATTTTGGCTGTCACGCAGCTTGCCTTGTATGTAATCAATAAAGTTACGTCATTGGAAAAAATAATTATTCATACGAAAAAGCTAAGTCTGGGAAAAATATTTTCTGAATGTACTGAGAAGAATTTAACAGCTATAAATAGTTCGAAAGAAAAACATGTTGAATATAAATACTTATTAACATGGAATATGAGCTTAAAGGAAATCAAATTTCAATAAGAGCTTAATTAGCGTAGCAATAAAGCTAAAAATTGAGAACATAAAAATAAAGACAATAATTATTTAAAAAATCATGTTGGAAAATCACATTTAAGACAATAGGAAAACTATATTCAAAGGATTCTAAACTTTGTAAATTTAGCTAGCTCAAAGGAAAACCCTAAATTCAATTATGCAACAACAAATCTATATAACTTCATGCAGGTTTGGTTAGTATATGAATTCAAATACTACTTTTTTGAAAAATAGAAAAAACTATTAAAAATATTTAGTTAGGTACGATTAAAAAAATCATTAATGTAGGGTACAATTAACAGGTGTCCTTTGGGCATTTTTTAAAGAATTATTTTAGAAAAGTTTTGATACTATTTTTATGAGAAATAAAAAAAGTTATATAAAAAAAGGGGACAAAGTTTGGATACAAATTTTGTTGTAGCCTAAGGTTACAACTTTCTTTAAAAAAAACTAGTAAGTTACTCATGTGATGCACGGATAATGTTGTAATATTTTATGTAAGATGATTTTGGAGAATGTTGTATATGTATTATAGCATAACTGTTATAAAAATTTGTTAGTAATGAGTTCATCATAAAAAGTAACAATTATAAATTGCATACATATATCTATTATAATTATTCAATTGAACCAATGAGAAATTAAAAAAAAAACTTTGGAGGAATATTATAGAATAAAGGTTTATATAGAATGTGTTTTTCTTTTTCTCCTTAATTCTAAAACAAAATACACATTCCAAACACTCATAACCAATTACATCATTATAGAACCCACAAATCCACAACATCTATCCTTAACATCAAAATCACAATTGCCATTGTCACTAAATATAAAATGCAAGCCCTTCTTCCTTGGTTGTAGCTAGCTTATATGGGTTAAAATTAGATGAGATAATAATGTTAAAACTAGGTAGGTGTTGCCAAAAGTTTGAAGATAAATGAAATCGTTTTTGGTTTGTATGTATTTGAAATGGGATAGTATGAAAAACTATAAGTAGGTATATATAAAGGGTAGAAGTGCAAGAGGTGAAAATAATAAATTAAAATACAAAAAGTTTTGTCTGTGAGGGATGAAAAGTCTTGAAACATTGAACCAAATGATACAAATAATATTTATTTTTTAATTAGAATAGTCTTGAAACATTGAACAAAATGAAACAAAAAGTCATTATAAAATTTGTTCTTATCTCCGATGTGACACTTGACAATATTTCAGTACTCTTTGCATAGAATGCGCCACTTGGTAGAACCTCATACTTTCCCACATGAGGTCTCTGCTTTTATATATATATTGATATTGATAGTTAACATTTCTTTAAATTGCATGTTATTTACGCTCTTAACACACATATAAAATTTTGTACCAATCGGATGTTAATTTCTAAACGATCAATAAACTTATTTTTAAAATAAAATTTTAGACTACAAAAACTTGCAATTTATACAATTAATTGATGATTGATATTATAATTATTGATCTTTGATCATATAAAAAATTTGACAAGCATGAACGAAATAAGAAGAAAATATAATCTAATGGTAGATTTTTCAAAATTCACTCATAATAAAAAGATATTAAATATAATTACATCCAATAAAAAGATATTAAAAAAAAGTAATTGAATGAAGTTATAGCTTTTAGTCTTGACGGCCGACTTAATCCTTAAAAAAAAAAAAAAAAAATCAATAAGTGAGGTATGATATTACTGGCTCTATTCCATGAGACTGTTTCTGAATTCAGCCACGGAAAGTGTGCATTAGGCCTTGTATCAGAATAGAGTTTGGACTTGAAAAATAGCCCATATTTTTACGTAGTGGGCTGAAACGGAATTGGATTTGCACCGAATTAACGTTTGTCCATATTCAGATTTGCTTCACATAGCCACCGGAGCAAATGTAATTCGATAAAATTCTAAAAATCAGTCAAAAGAAATATATATCTAAGTAATTTTACTGAAAATAATAATTAATATTTACTAATAAAAATGAATGCTTCTTGAATTCTTTCGCTTAATAATGAATAAGGATATTTACTAGTTAAAATTTTTAATTATGTCCAATCCATCTTAGAAGGTCCTTTTATTTAATATCTTAATTCAAATCATTGTTAAGATTTATATATCCATCTAATCATTATATGTAATGGCTCCTTTAATATTTTTAAAAGGATTAAAGGATCAAAGTATGAATAACACTTAAAAGTCCAAAAAAAAAAAAAAGTTTAGCTATAAAATTGATTAGTCTAAGGTTACAATCTTACTCAATATCATTAAAATTACTACATATTTTGAAAATTTTATTGTTGGATTGCATATTCTTTATGCTCTTAATACACATGTCAAATTTTGTGTCAATTGAATATTATTTACTATATGACTTAGAAGTTTATATTTTATGCATAATTTTAAACTACAAAAACTTGCAATTTAAAAATTTATTGATGACATAACTATTGATCTTTAATTTTCTAGAAATTTTCCAAATATGGATAGTATAAGAAAAAAATATAATCTAATAAAGGCGGAGCTAGTGAGGGGCGAGAGGGGGCAAGTGCCCCTCTTGACCTCACCAAAAATTCCTATATAATGCACTTACAAAACATTTTGCCCATGATAAAAAAAACATTTTGCCCCTCACAATTTTTTCCTTATCTCCACTTTGCCCATAGCACAAATAAGAAAAACCTCTCTACTTCTAAATAAAAAAGCAATGTTATATTTATAAGTCTATATAACTACATATCACATTTTCCTCTTTTTCCAATGAAAAAAAAGTTCAATGGCCCACTTAAAACTAACAATATCGACCTTTTGACAGGTTTCTAAGCTATTTATAGTAAATAATGTACATATACAATTTTTTTCACAATAAATTTTGTAATTGTCAGAACAATAATATTTCTTACAATAAATTTTACAATTGGTGAATCATCAATTTTTATTTAAGCCCACCACTTACGTTATTTTATTGTCTACCAATTATATAATTTCCAATGGCAACTTGTGAAAATACTAGCTTAATTTTTTTTTATATAAAATGGCCTACTTATATTCATATATAGCACTAAAACCTATCTTCCACTCTTTTTCTTATCTCTTAGTTTTTATTTTTTATTTTTTTTTAAACTCAAAATCTGTGTTTTTGCTATAATCCAAATTTTAATTGCTTAAAAGAATAGAGAAAAAAAAAAGAAGAAGATTGAATTCAACATAATTTTTTAAGAGCATTCAAGGCGGTGAGAATACAACCTTGCTAGTACATTGTTATTGTAGGGACATTGGGCCCAGTAATTTATAAAGGATGGCCCAAAAAAACTCTTGGGCTAAAAACCCAATCCGAGGACATCAAATGAGCTAAGAGTACATGAATGTACCTCGTAAATAAAAGGCTAGGGGAAGATGTGATAACGTGTGGAAAAATTATGTCTGAGGAAAGCTTTGTCCTCGGATAGTAAAGCCGAGGTCATGGGAAGAGAGGTTTAATATCCCCAGAGCATGTTATAGAAATTCCTATAGGTACGGAAGACACGGTACACGTGGAGGACAATAGGGAGGGCGGTGGGATATCTAAGGTAAAGCTACTACCACCGCCCATACATTAAAGACTCTGCAATTGATATACTGACTACATTAATAGAGAAATGGGACCTGAACATGAGGTTTGGAACTTGGTCCCTGATCCTAGAGGACTTCAGGGAAATTTGATGGGACAAGTATCTAAAACCAGCATTATGACCATGAGGTGGAAGATGAGAATGGACGAGAGAAGAAGCATAAATAAGAGAAGAGACCTTCGGAAGAGAGGGGGGGGGGGGCTTTTCTTTGAGAAGAGAAAGAATAGTATAAACCATTGTAATCAACCTTAAGAAGCGAGATTATAAACTATCCTCGGATTGTGTCTGAGGAGGAGCTTTCATTCATATTATTTCATATAATTCCTTATTTGTGTCATTGGGCCCAAGGCCTTTTCTTCCTTTGTTATTTAAACCACCTTCGAAATCTAAATATCAAGCCCACTCTTTACAAATTTATTGTAAAAAGGCCTTTCAAGCCCTTTCCCTTTAGATTGTGGATTAGGAGTTCGAATTGTGTCCTTACAATTGGCGCCGTCTGTGGGGATTTAGTCTTTGAAGAAGTTTAAAACATCATGGTGGGATCAGGACCACAACACCGTGCAGAGTCTGTGGGTTCTTAGCATGAGGATCACTCCTTGCATCCTGATCATGAGGAGAATCGGGAAGGTAGTGTGCATACTATGCACACTACCAGAAGTAGGAGTCATTCACAAGGGGGAAGCAGAGTTCTTTATGAGGAAAATACCAAGGCTATGCAGAAAGAAATTGACAGCTTAAAAAGGAAATTACGTCATGAAAGGCGAAGGCGAACTCCTTCTATCTCCGATCCCTCTTCGGAGGGTTCCGAGGATGACAATTACAGGCAGAGGTCTAGAACTCCCCCAGATGAATCTTTCTCTTGCGAGAAGGACAACCTGCATGGGCGGTAGGGTAGGAACTATTCTTCTAGGGGCTTGGGAAATGATGCAATGGGCAGGACATTGCACCAAATCTCCAGGTCATCTTTCACACGCAAGTTGGAGGAAGGGAGGCTACCTCGGCGCTTCACACAACCGGCCTTCACTATTTACAATGGCCGAACGGATCCTGTGGAGCAGGTGAGCCATTTTAGTCAAATGATGGCAGTACATTCCAAGAATGAGACTTTGATATGCAAGATTTTTCCCTCTAGCCTGGGGCCCGTGGCCATGAGATGGTTTGATGGCTTGAGGGCAGGCTTTATCAATTCTTTCAAGGAACTTACTAGGGCATTTGGCTCTAGTTTCATCACATGTAGTAGAGTTCCTCGGCCTTTGGATTCATTATTATCCATGGCCATGAGGGAAGGGGAAACCCTGAGAACGTATTCGGACAGGTATTGGGAGATGTTCAATGAAATTGATGGGGACTTCGATGATGTGGCGATAAGGACCTTCAAGGTCGGCCTACCTACAAAGCATGACTTGAGGAAATCTTTGACAAAAAAGCCTGTCAGAAGCGTGCGTTGGCTCATGGATCACATCGATGAGTACAAAAGGGTTGAAGAAGATCAGCAGCAAGGAAAGGGTAAGGTGAAGGTTATCCCTCAGGAGAGGAGGGATTTCAGGTCAGACAGATACAACAACAACAGGCCTGCAAGGGATTTTTCCAGACAAGCCGGTCCTACAGCCCCGCAGGTGGTCAACACCGTTTTCAAGGAACCGGTGCAGCAGTTGTTGGAGAAAATCAGGCATGAGTCATACTTCAAGCGGCCCAATAAAATGGTAGGGGACCCTTTGAGACGCAAGCAAAATCTCCATTGCCATTATCACCAAGAGAGGGGTCATACCATTGAGGATTGTCGAACTCTGTGGAATCATTTGGAGCAATTGGTTAAGGAGGGAAAGTTGAAGCAATTCATGTATCAGCCTAATGGGCAAGGAAACCACTCAGGGGCGGCAAACCACGGTGGTTCTTCGTCAAGGCCTCCTCTAGGTACAATCAATGTTATTTTTGCGGCACCTAGAAGGACTGGCTCAACTCCTTCTAGGGTGATGTCTGTGGCTCGGACCCTGGCCGAGGAATCGAGGGATCAGCCAAAGAGGATTAAGGCAAATATCCTACCAGTTTTGGGTTTCTCGGAAGAGGACAAAATCGAGACTATCTAGCCACATGATGATGCCTTAGTTGTTACCCTAAGAATAGGAAATTATGATGTAAAGAGGGTGATGGTCAATCAAGGCAGTGGGGCGGATATCATGTACCCTGACCTGTTTAAAGGGCTAAATTTAAAACTTGAAGATCTTATGGCTTATGACTCTCCCTTGATAAGCTTCGAGGGAAAGGCTGTCATACCAAAGGGACAAATTAGGCTCCCTGTACAATCAGGCCCAGAGGTGGTAGACATAGATTTCATTGTAGTGGATGCCTATTCTCCCTATACGGCTATTGTAGCAAGACCTTGGTTGCATGCTTTGGGTGCCGTTTCCTCAACCTTGCATGTCAAAATTAAGTTTCCTTCTGGAGATCAGGTGGTGGAACTGCTTGGGAATCAGTCTGTGGCTCGACAGTGTGTCACGGCTGCAATTCTGCGTCAACCTGAATTGGAGTCCTCGGCCTCGGCTAGCGGAAAGTCGTAGCAATCAAAGCTTTTGGCCACTACCAAGGTAGATGAACCTGCATGTGAAGAATTGGAGAGGATTCTCATAGACGATGACCCTGAAAAATTCTTTCAGGTGGGGGTTCAATTGCCACAGGAAGAGAAGACAGAGCTGATTTTGTTTTTGAAGAAAAATATGTATGTATTTGCATGGAATGCTTACGAGGCCCCTAGGGTCGATCCGAGTTTCATTTTTCATCATTTAAAAGTCAATCCAGCTATAGTACCAAGGAGGCAACCACCTCGGAGATCTTCCAAGGAGCATTCTGAAGCTGTAAAGGAAGAAGTGCTCAAACTCAAGAGGGCGGGTGCTATCAAAGAAGTTTTTTATCCTGAATGGTTAGCTCATACGATGGTGGTGAAGAAGAAGAATGGGAAGTGGAGAGTTTATGTGGATTTCATAGATTTAAACAAAGCTTGTCCGAAGGATTCTTTCCCAATGCCTCGGATTGATCAGTTAGTAGATGCTATTGTTGGGCATCCTTGGATGAGTTTTCTTGATGCTTTCCAAGGTTACCACCAAATACCTTTAGCTATAGAGGACCAAGAAAAGACTGCATTTGTCACTCCTACAAGAAATTATCATTATAAGGTGATGCCCTTTGGTTTGAAAAACGCAGGGGCTACCTATCAAAGGATGATAATAAGGATGTTTGAGCCACAGCTGGGAAAAACTATCGAGGTATATGTAGATGACATGGTAGTAAAGAGTAAAGCAGTTTCTAGGCATTTGGAAGATCTGGACAACACGTTTCAAACGCTGAGAGAGTACAAATTGCGACTCAATGCCTCTAAATGTTCTTTTGGTGTAGGGTCGGGCAAGTTCCTAGGTTATATGGTAACTCATCGGGGAATTGAGGTGAATCCTGCTCAAGTCAAAGCCATTAGCAACTTACACCCACCTCGAAATCCTAAAGAGGTTCAAAGATTAACAGGAATGACAGTTGCCCTCAATCGATTTATTTCTCAGTTCGCGGACAGATGCAAGCCTTTCTTTCAATTGCTGAATAAATGGAAAGGTTTTGAATGGACCAAGGAGTGTGCGGTGGCTTTTCAACAGCTTAAAGAATATCTTTCGCAACCATCCGTTATGTCTCGACCAGAAATTGATGAAGTTCTGTTAGCCTATATTGCAGTAGCTAATCATGCAGTAAGTTTGGTTCTTATACGGGATGATGATAACATACAGAGGCCAGTTTATTACGTAAGCAAGTCTCTGTATGAGGTCGAGGTAAATTATTTACCACTGGAGAAAGCAATCTTGGCGGTGGTGCATGCTACGCGAAGGCTTCCCCATTACTTCCAATCTCATATAGTTGTTGTCCTAACACAACTCTCTCTTAAGTCTATACTTCGAAGTGCGGATTATACGGGGAGAATTGCCAAATGGGGAACTATCTTAGGGGCTTTCGATATCAAGTATATGCCTTGCACCTCTATAAAGGGCCAAGTCATTGCGGATCTTGTGGCAGAGTTTGCTGAGCCCTCATTAGAAGAGTCTATTAAAGGATCAGGCATGGACAAAAAATCGGTAGACATGATTTCGTGCAAAGAGCCACCATTGTGGAAAGTGTATGTTGATGAAGCAGCAAACCAAAGAGGATCTGGGGTGGGATTAGTTTTGGTATCCCTTGAGGGAATTACTTTTGAGAAATCTTTGAGATTGGGGTTCTCGGCCACCAACAATGAAGCAGAATATGAAGCCGTCCTCGCTGGAATGAACATGGTTTATAAGATGGGAGGGAAGATAGTACAAATGTCCTCGGACTCACTATTGGTAGTAGGCCAAGTGGAAGGGAAGCTAGAGGCAAGAGGTTCAAGAATGCAAGGATACCTAACCCAGGTCAGGTATATGCAATCCAAATTTGAGTCCTTTTCTTTATTGCATGTGTCCAGGTGTGGGAATACGCATGCTGACTCCTTAGCCACACTCGCAACATCTTCAGCGCAAGGCCTACCTCGGGTCATCCTTATTGAAGATCTGTGGAAACCCAATGGGACGAATAATAATGCCACTCGAATTCTTCAAATTAGGACAGGGCCTAGTTGGATGGATCCAATTGTGACATTTCTCAAAGATGATGTCTTGTCTAAAGAAAAGTCCGAAGCAGATAAAGTTCGCAGGAAAGCTCCTTGGTTCTGGCTGTCCGAGGATCAGAAATTATACAAACGCTCTTTTTCGGGACCATATCTGTTATGTATTCACCCAGAAGCAACGGATTTACTTTTGGAAGAATTACATGAAGGGATCTGCGGAAGCCACACTGGAGGAAGGTCTTTAGCTCATAGAGCCCTTACTCAGGGCTATTGGTGGCCCAATATGCAGAGAGAAGTACAGGATTATGCGAAGAAATGTGAACAATGTCAAAGATTCGCTCCTAACATACATCAACCAGGAGGTGTTCTTAATCCTCTGTCCAGCCTTTGGCCTTTTGCTTAATGGGGCTTAGACATTGTTGGACCTTTCCCAAAAGCAGCAGGAAATAGGCGGTGACTCCTCATCGAAACAGATTATTTCACCAAATGGGTTGAGGCTTAGCCATTGTCAAATATCAGGGACATGGAAGCAAAAAAGTTTGTATGGAAGAACATTGTCACCAGGTTTGGAATCCCCCATACTCTTATTTCAGATAATGGTCTACAATTTGATAGTAAAGCTTTTAGAAAATACTGTGGTGATCTAGGCATCACGAATAGATATTCTACTCCCGCTTACCCTCAGGGGAATGGGCAAGCCGATGCCATCAATAAAGTGATAGTTAATGGGCTCAAGAAAAGGTTGGGAGATGCTAAGGGAAGATGGGTGGAAGAACTGCCACATGTCTTGTGGACGTATCGAACTACACCACGAAGGTCCACAGGAGAAACACCCTTCTCCATGACTTATGGAGCCGAGGCAGTAATACCTCTAGAAACTGGGTTCCCAACACTAAGGAAGAACTCCTTTAGTCCAGACAGCAACGATAATCTATTGGAGAGAAATCTAGACTTAGTTGAAGAACGACGAGAGAATGCCATGGTTCAACTAGCTTACTATCAACACAAACTCAAGCAGGGGTATGATTCTCATGTCAAACTACGACCTCTTGCACCTGGGGACCTGGACTGAGGAAAGTTTTGGGTACAACAAAGAACACAACATGGGGGAAATTGGGGCCCAACTGGGAAGGACCTTATCGTATTACCTCGGTCGCAGGCATAGGGGCTTATAATCTTGAAGATCTAGATGAATATGTTGTACAACGTCCCTGGAATGTAAGTAACCTACAAAGGTACTATTATTAAATGTAAGGCACTTCGGCCATTTTTATTAACACTATATTGCGTTCATTATATTCGTTTATCTAAATATCAAACTGAAACTTGGTATGCCTGTGTCCTCGGACCACATACCTCGTCTAAATTGATATATTTTTTATCAAGTGTTAAACAGAACCTTAGTCATGTCGGGTCCTCGGATCATCTACTTTGGGAAAATTAACATTTCAATTCTTTCATTAAGTGTCAAACTGAAACTTGGTATGCCTGTGTCCTCGGACCACATACCTCGTCTAAATTGATATATTTTTTATCAAGTGTTAAACAGAACCTTAGTTATGTCGGGTCCTCGGATCATCTACTTTGGGAAAATTAACATTTCAATTCTTTCACTAAGTGTCAAACTGAAACTTGGTATGCTTGTGTCCTCGGACCACATACCTTGTCTAAATTGATATATTTTTCATCAAGTGTTAAACAGAACCTTAGTTATGTCTGGTCCTCGGATCATCTACTTTGGGAAAATTAACATTTTAATTATTTTTCATTTCTTTTTACTAAGTGTTAAATAGAACCTTAGTTATGTCTGGTCATCGGATCATCTACTTTGGGAAAATTAACATTTCAATTATTTTTCATTAAGTGTTAAACAGAACCTTAGTTATGTCTGGTCTTCGGATCATCTACTTTGGAAAAATTAACATTTCAATTATTTTTTATTAAGTGTTAAACAGAACCTTAGTTATGTCTGGTCCTCGGATCATCTACTTTAGGAAAATTAACATTTCAATTATTTTTATTAAGTGTTAAACAGAACCTTAGTTATGTCTGGTCCTCGGATCATCTACTTTGGGAAAATTAACATTTCATTTCTTTTTACTAAGTGTTAAACAGATTCTTAGTTATGTTTGGTCCTCGGATCATCAACTTTAGAGAAATTAACATTCTTTTTCTTTTCATTAAGTTTCAAACTGAAGCTTGGTATGCTTAGATTATTGAAACATATGCCTTATTTAAGTATTTAACAAAACTTATATCTTAAAGTCTCCCTGAGATATTGATAAATGGATAAAAATCCATGAACATCACTTAATGCATCTACATATGTGTTGAACATGTCTATGGTATAAAATTCAATCCAGGTTGTTGCTTTGACTTTAGTAAGTTAACAAGGGTAAAAGGATTGCTGTTCTAAATAAATCAAAACCAGTATGAAGTGGTATGATCAAGGCAAAACAAAGGTAAAAAGCATCAAAACAAAGAAATAGAACTTATGCTTTCATTAAAGTAAAAATTCTTTGGAATTACAAAAATACTTGCAAATTTATCAGAATTACACTAAGAAGAAATAAAGAAAATGATAAGGACAAGAGGAGAACAGACACTGCTTCAACTTTATCTTCAAGTGGCCTTTAGGGTCTTGAGGAAGTTGAGGCTGCACTGAAGACTCATCGGCAATTCCTTTGCCTTTTGGATCATCCTTCAAAGTTATCGGATTCGCTTTATCACCCAGCACGTCCTTGGAAGGCTCATTAAGGTCACTTGAGGGCTGTGTGTCCTCTAATGCCTTTCCTTCTATTGGATCAGCTTGCTTGGGGAGTTGATCTTCAGCAAGAGTAGAGTCTTCAGCCAGCTCACCTTCTTTATCCTCAGATGGTAGTTGGGCAGCATCATCATCAGCTTGAGGAATGTCAAAGGCTCGAATGGCTAAAGGATAGTAGACACTCTCTGCTTTCCAAAGGGTAGAAGAAGCATCAACCCCAGCTTGGGAAAGTGCCTCGTTCCACACTTGGAGGCAGTAATGCCTGCATACCTCAGGAACCTAAGCCTTGAAGGTTTCTATGATCTCCTTCACACCGATCTCGTAACCTTCCTGTTCAGCTCGGTCTTTTGCATTCTCGGCCTCTTCTCTTGCCTTTTCGGCCTTTTCTTTTTCTTGAAGGGCTTTCTCTTTGCTTTTGATGGCCTCCTCTTTGACCCTCTTAGATTCCTTCAAATCTTTTTTCAGGTCCTCAATGAGCTTTCGTGCTGCAGCAAGATTCTCATTAGTTTGCCTAAGTAGCAATTGTTGGTCCTCGGTCTGTTTGGTAGTTGTTTTGAGAGCAGCCTCCAAACCAGACTTCTCACTCTTTGCCTTAATAAGTTTGACCGAAACCTCCTACAGCTTTTTCTTCTGCAGGTCCGAGATCCTTTGGGCAGTCTCGCACCTTGATTCCTCGGCCCTCAAAGATTTGTAGGAATTAATGGCGATCTCCTCTGCCCTATGGGCCGATTGAACAGCCTATGAAAGAGAAGACAACAAATGCAAAAAAAGATAGTTATAAGTTTTATGAAATGACAGGAACCAAAAAATGAGCAAGGTTTAGAAAAGATACTTACCATGGCAAGTTCCTTCTTTAGAATCATAAAGACATTGTGGTCTCTTTTCTTTCTGAGTTCATCCATGTCCTCGGGGAGCAGCAAAGCTTGCTCCAATGCATCTGCTACGCATGCAGCAGTCCCCTCATCAGAATTTATAATGGATGCGTCAATAGTAATGGCATGGTCATCCATAGTCATATCAGGAAGCCAAAGTGGGGTGTGTACTGCCACGTGAGATTCGACCCGTTTATCTGACCTCGTCTGCACGATACGGGCCTGCTTTCCACCTTTTTCAACCTCGGGCTCTTTAGGAAGAGAGCCTTTTCCTACCTCTATCACCTCTTTTCCTTTTTGCTGATCCCGTTTTCTTTTGAGGTTAGCTGGATTGGTACGCTGAGGTTGGGAAGGAGGAGGAGAAGGAGGAGGAGGAGGAGGAGGCAGCCTAGATTCAGGGCCTTTTTCGGCACCTTTATCTTGGACCCTAGGGCGAAGTTCCTTAGGAGGGTCTTGAGACCCCGCTTGAGCCTCGAGTACATCTTTTAAACTCGGCTTGGCCTTACGCTAGATACCCATATCGTCAGACTGTTGAATAAATTCTTGTGAGACTTGAGAGGATGTGCCGAGGGTAGAAATTTGATCTTCGGGAGAGTGGGGTTGATTAAAAACCTTGAACTCGTCCTCGGAATCAGGTACTTCGACAATATCTTCTTCTTCCTTTATGATAGGCTGAGAAGAGGTTGCTTCACCAAGTATGTTTTGTGTTGAAATTTGGACTAAAGGGATCCCAACTGGAACGGGTTGAGGGGGTTGTACAGGTTGGGTAAACAGAGTACCTTGAGGAATTGGGGCCCCTTCGGGCAGCACGAAACCTTCAACGGCAACGCTGATCCGGGGAAGACGGGGGTCCTTGGCTTTGATCACACACTTTGGCACTTGGAAAGCTTTGGAAATGGGATCGTAGCCGAGGATGAGATGAGCCGCTTCGAGTTGACCGTCTGAATGCACGAAAATTTTGGCTTGTAAAATTCTGTCCAAATGCCCAAAATCGACAAGGAAAGGATGACGATCCGCTGCGTGTGGATCTGCGGAATTGTCCGAAAGAAAATGAAGGTAAGAATAAATAGAAAGATAAAAGGGATGGTTTTTAAGGATTTTAAATAAAATCCAAAAACTTCACCTGGTGTCCCCTCCCTTGTCGAACAGGGTAAGCCGTCGTGACAATCTCCTGATATGATCAGGAAGTCGTTTTTTAGACCCTTATTAGATTCGGGCAGACACTGAATTAACCTAACTGCTGGATGTCTAGATTTTAGGTAATATTCATCTTTTTTTGTTAGGTAATGGAGGTTATAAACCCAGTTCACATCGTGATGAGTGAGCCCTAGGTTCATCTTCTCATTTAAAGCATCTATAGAACCTAGGATCCTAAAGACATTTGGGGCGCACTGGGTAGGAGCTAATCTAAAGGTCCTAAGATAATCTCTAGTCACAGTCCCCATTGGAATTCTCATTCCTCCTTCGATGAATGCAATAACCGAGATTACTACCTCCCTCGTTTTTCTTTTTTCAAAATACTCCTCTTCGTTACAGTACCTAATTGATACGTTCGAAGGAATTCGGTATTTAGCCTTAAATTGCTCTATTTTTTTCGTTTGAATCCACCAAGGATGCAAATCTACCCATTTTTGAAAAAAGGGCTGTAAAGAAACTAAAATAGACTAAGCCGAGGACAACGGAGTACAGAGAAAAAGAAAAAGAAAGGAAGAAAAACAAAAAGAACAAGAGCTGATAAGAAATGGAGAGAGTATGGGAGAACTTACATAGAGACGCCAGAATTTAATTTAGAGACGCTTCACATGCCGAAGCATCGGGAACATGCGATGGATAGTTCAAAGGTCATTGTCCCTATCAGCAATATTGCTAGAAATCCGCAGGATAAAAGGAGACTTAAGTCGAGATCCTCTTTTCATCCCGAGTTGAAGAAATAAGAATCTCGAGGGGCTATTGTAGGGACATTGGGCCCAGTAATTTATAAAGGATGACCCAAAAAATCTCTTGAGCTAAAAACCCAATCCGAGGACATCAAATGAGCTAGGGGTACATGAATGTACCTCGTAAATAAAAGGCTAGGGGAAGATGTGGTAACGTGTGGACAAATTATGTCTGAGGAAAGCTTTGTTCTCGGATAGTAAAGCCGAGGTCATAGGAAGAGATGTTTAATATCCCCGGAGCATGTTATAGAAATTCCTATAGGTATGGGAAGACACGGTATACGTGGAGGATAATAGGGAGGGCGGTGGGATATCTAAGGTAAAGCTGCTACCACCACCCATACATTAAAGACTCTGCGATTGATATACTGACTACATTAATGGAGAAATGGGACCTGAACATGAGGTTTGAAACTTGGTCCTTGATCCTAGAAGACTTCAGAAAAATTTAATGGGACAAGTATCTAAAACCAACATTATGACCATGAGGTGGAAGATGAGAATGGACAAGAGAGGAAGTATAAATAAGAGAAGAGACCTTCGGAAGAGAGGGGGGGGGGGGGGCTTTTCTTTGAGAAGAGAAAGAATAGCATAAACCATTGTAATCAACCTTAAGAAGCAAGATTATAAACTATCCTCGGATTGTGTCCGAGGAGGAGCTTTCATTCATATTATTTCATATAATTTCTTATTTGTGTCATTGGGCCCAAGGCCTTTTCTTCCTTTGTTGTTTAAACCACCTTTGAAATCTAAATATCAAGCCCACTCTCTACAAATTTATTGTAAAAAGGCCTTTCAAGCCCTTTCCCTTTGGATTGTGGATTGGGAGTTCGAATTGTGTTCTTACAGTTATATTCTTAACACTTTTACAATAATTTATTTTAAGAAATCAAATTACTTGTTTAAACTCTATTTATTTAGATTAATCTCTAAATTACATTAATATATATTTGTTTATTTATTTTGCTATTAATATCAATTAATTTTTTTAGGTTGCTTTTGATTTCAATACTGTCCCCTGAACTGAAATCTTGGCTCTGCCTCTAAATTTAATGGTAGATTTATCAAAATTCACTTTCAATAAAATAATATTGAATAAAATTGTAGGTTATAACCAATTTTATAATTAAACTTTATCCTAAAAAAATTGAAGCAATGTACCTATGAAAACAACTATACAAAGGCAGACGGTTTTCAAAAGCCACTCCCCACCCACCCAAAAAAAAAACTCAGCCAATGAAGCCCATGGTTCAGTTTCACAAAATATTAATATTATTAAAATAAAATTCCTCCTGTTTGAAAGCCACTGACAATTCAGTTGTCTCTCTTATTAGATTGGATGAGGGTATTTTTTTTTAATATTTTTTTTATGTGGGTTTGGAACACTCAATTAACTCATAGGATTCTCATTATGAGGGTGTTTTTAATATGGCTATGGAACATGGGCTTTAAGGCTGTAGCATTATTTATTATTATTTTTTTAGCCGAGAAGGCTGAAGCATTTTTTTTTTCTTTTTTGAAATGAGGCTGAAGCATCTTTAAACATTGAACTCTGGCAAGAATGCATGTTCATCCTTTATACACATCAGTCCAATAAATTATGCAAAAATAAAATGCCGAATAAACCCAATGGTTTTATACTTTTATTCTATTCATTTGGACCATTTCTTCAATCAAAGAGTTCTTTATCAACGCGTAGAAGTGTGGAAACTAAAACATTATAAAGTTTCACAAGGTCTTCTTGACTCTATTGCTTTCCTATCATTTTTATTCAAAATTTGAGCCATGAAAGCTCAAATATTGACAAATCCATTTGTAGCCCAATGGGAATGAAATGAGCAAAAAACCCACATTTTTTTTAATCTTTTGTTAAGAAATTTGTGGGGGGTAAAAATTCCCGAATAAACATTTGGGCTTTGGGCTTTATTGACGGGTACTAGTTTGTTTTTGATTAAGGCCTCCAGGCCCATAAGTCAGTCTGCACTGTAAAGGTCCGAGGAGGAATGTCTCTTCGGACGGGCCCGGTAATGACCCTAAGACTTGCCAAGAAGGTTAAAGGCAGAATTCTGGAAAAATTGATGGGTAAAAGGGTGATCCAAGCACCCTCTAGACGCAAGGATGTGATAGAAATATCTAGGAAAAAGGCTGTTACCTCCACATTAAAGACCCTGCATCTACCTCCCTGGCCGCATTAATGGGGAAATGACCTCTGAACAATAGAATTCAACATTCCTGCTATTATTTAAAGATTTCAAGAAGGTGGTGGATGGGATAAGTATCTAAGGGAAAGATTTGTATGACACGTGGATGAACAGTGAAGAGGAAGAAGTATATAAGGAGACGAGAGAAGAAAGAGAAGGGGATTGGCTCCTAAACTAAGAAAGAACTAAGAATTGTAAACTTGGGCATAGAAAGAGAATATATATACAAATCGTTCTCGGCTTACGTCCGAGAAGGTCTCTTTGTCATATTTGTTTATCATTTGCATAGATTACGACACTCTAGCCTGCTAATCAAGTTTCCAACATCCCTAACTTAGATCTCAAATCCATACTCTACAAATTTTATTGTATAAGGCTCATTGGGCCTGAGCCCAACATTCGTTTTTGGGTCCAGGTACAATTGTGCACTTACAATTGACACCGTTTATGGGGATCTAGTGTTGGAGGAATTGGAACATCATGGCAGGTTTAGGTTCACACCATGCAGAATCTCAGGGATCACAGCCTGAAGATCTTTTTGAGCATGTTGAGCGCCGGACGGATCGAGAGGGAAGTGTTCATAATGTATATCCTAGCGTGAGTCATACGTGCGGCAGAGGCAGTGCCACCCATGAGGATGATGCCAAGGCCATGTAGAGGGAGATTAACCACCTAAAGAAGAAGCTGCGCCGTGTCAGACAAAGGCGGGAAGGCCATCGTGCCATTCCCTCGATATGATCAGAAAGTCTTTTTTCAAACCCTTGTTGGATTCACTGAGGCATTGAATCAGTCTAACCTCGGGATACCTAGATTTTAAGTAATATCCCTGTCCCTTTAGGTGGTGGAGATTGTAAATCCATCTTTTCATTGAGTGCATCTACAGAACCTAAAATCCTAAACATATTTGGGGCGTACTAGGTAGGAGCTAATCTATGGGCCCTAAGGTAATCCCTAGTGATCGTCCCCATCAGGATTTTCATCCCTTCCTCTATGAAGACGATCATCGGGATTACTACTTCTCCCTCTCGCCTTTTCTCATGCCATTCTCCATCCTTATAGTACCTAATGGATACCCCCGGTGGAATCCTATACAAAGTCTTAAACTGTTCTATTTTTTCCTCGAAATCTACTAAGGAGGCAAATCTACTCATCTTTAGGAGAGGGTTGAAGGTATTGAAAAATAGAGAAAGGGATAAGTGAGCTGAGGAGAAAGAGATACAGAAAAGAGAAAAACGTGTAAAAAGAGAACGAGTGGAGAGGTTTATGAAGACTTACGCTAAGAAGAAAAGCCTCCTCGAACGAGTTCTTGGTAACCATGAGGGCACGTGTGGATTGTGAAATTTTGCAGGATCATTGTATGAATGTTGAAGTGAGAAAGATGATTTGATTAGGTGGTATTTATATCAAAGGAGGTACACAAGCAGGAAAATTTCTGCCTGTGTTCCTGTACAATCCTTAGCTGTTGGATTTACATTACATCGTAGAATGTGAGGGACAAAAAGCCGTAGAAATTTAATGAGGGAGCGACTCGCGTGCCGAAACGTCAGGAACGTGCAATGGGCAGCTCAAGGGACACCTTCACTGTTAGGAATGATGTATGACGAATACAAAATAACATTGATAGATATCGAGATCCTCTTTTCCTCCTGAGATGGAAGAAATGAGAATCTCGAGGGGCTATTGTAGGGTCAATGGGCCCAGGAGTATGTATTAGGTCAAAGGCCCAATCCGAGGACACTAAATGGTCCGAGGATGTGGGAGTGTCGACCCAAGAGTCAATGTTGATGGATAAAGAGGCAAAGGCTGATCAAGGTCATCCCGAAAGGTGGTCCAAGAAGGATTCCGTCCTCGGCTTTATGGCAGGAGAGGGTTGCCCGACGTCCAAAAGTGATGTTCTAGGAGATCTTGTAAGTAAGGATATGCATGGTGGGTGTACAGGATAGGAAGAAGGACTATGAAATATTAAAGATAAAGCTGCTACCACTGTATTAAATGCTTTACAGCTAAACCTCTGGCCGCATTAATGGGGAAGTGATGCTTGAGCATTAGGATTCAGCCTTATAGCTACCTCCAAAGACTTCAGGGATGGTCTGATGGGACAAGTATCCAAACCAGTAATTTGATCCCTACGTAGAGGATGGAAAGAGGAAGAAAGATGATATAAAAGGAGGAGAAGACATTTAGGAGGAGGGATCAAAAAGAAAAGAAAGAAAACACTGTAGAATTAAGATCAATATCTGTAACCTGTCTTTGAGAAAGAGAAATATAGGATCTAGCCTCCTCGGCTTGAGTCCGAGGACAAATTTTGTTATATAAACTATCTCATCTGTATGATGTTACGATCTAGCCCATTATCTTTGTTATTTAAAATCACTAAAACCTAGATTTCAAGCCCACTCTCTACAAATTCATTGTATTGGGTTTTTTGGGCCTATCCCAATCTTATTTTTTGGGTTTAGGTGCAAATTGTGTCCTTACAGCTTAAATGTTGGTGGCCTACAAGTAGTGTCCAAGTTTTTTTATTTTATTTTATTTATTATTTATTTTTAAGAAAAGAGAGCGTTCGAGTGTGTGTTTTGGGGTAGGGGATGTGAAGGAGAAAACTACTATTTTTTTTAGAGAGTTTCAACCTATGACATTTGCTCATGATAATAGCTCTTTATCATTAGACTAAGACACCAATTGATTTTTGGTATTGATGAAAAGAGGGAGAGTAAGAGCATCAGTACCCAATCTTCTAATTCTAAAAAAAAATTACAATTGTGCTATAGTATCATCATAAATTTATGAAGGTATTGTAGCAACATTCTAAAACCTAAATAATATATTTTTATTCCCACCTACAAATATCTACCTCTTTCCCTCCCTTCATTGTCTCATTTTCTCTGTCTGTTTGTTTGTTTGTCTATTTGTCTCTCCAGAACATGGCTTCTCTCTCTCACATCTCTCTCATGGTGGTCATTTTTTCTTGGTGTGGGTTGTGGGTTGTGGGTTCGGCGTAGGTCTGGTGGTTTCAGCGACATGGTCCTGTGATGGAGGTGGTCAAGCTTGCCTCCGATGATGGGTTGCTTAATGTCTCCTCCAATGATGAGAGGCTTAACCTCGCCTCCGATGATGGGCTCAACCTTGCCGATTATTGGATTTTGGGGTATTTATTTGAAGTTTATGATTTTTTTGCTTTGCTTTGCTTTTAATGGGTTTTTGTTTTTAAGTGTTTAATTTAGTTGTTGGAGTTTTTCGATTTTAAGATGGAGTTTTTGCTTAATGGGTTGAAGGGATTTTGTTTAAATGTTTAATTTAGTAATAGCTTGTTTGAGTTTTGGTAGCTTTTTTTGGGTTTGTTCGTTGTCATGGTGGTGGTAGCAGGTGGTTGTAGTGGCAGTTTGGGTTTTAAGATTTATTTGGGTACTGGTATTGAGTTTCTGTTTGGCTAATTGAGTTTTTGTTTTGGGATTTATTTGGCTTTGAGTTTCTGTTATGGTTTGAATCGGTAGCTGTGCCGGTGCGTGGTGCTATGCTATTGGGTTGCTTGATGGTGATAGGTGGTTGAGAGAAAGAGAGAGAGAGACAGAGGAAGAGAGACAAAAATTAGCGAGGGGAGACAAATGAGAGAAAATAGAGATGTGTAAGGATACAATTCGAACTCCCGATCCACAATCAAAAGGAAAAGGGCTTGAAATGCCTTTTTACAATAAATTTGTAGAGAGTGGGCTTGATATTTAGATTTCAAAGGTGGTTTAAACAACAAAGAAAGAAAAGGCTTTGGGCCCAATGGCACAAATAAGGAGTTATCTGTAATAATATGAATGAAAGCTCCTCCTCGGACATAATCCGAGGATAGTTTATAATATTGCTTCTTAAGGTCGATTAAAATGGTTTATACTATTCTTTCTCTTTCTCCAAGAAAAGCCCCCCTTCTTCCGAAGGTCTTTTCTCTTATTTATACTCTCTCTTTTTCCATTCTCATCTTCCACCTCATGGATAACGCTGGTTTTAGATACTTGTCCCATCAAATTTCCCTGAAGTCCTTTAGGATCAGGGACCAAGTTCCAAACCTCATGCTCAGGTCCCATTTCTCTATTAATGTAGTCAGTATATCAATTGCAGAGTCTTTAATATGTGGGCGGTGGTAGCAGCTTTACCTTAGATATCCCACCGCCCTTTCTATTGTCCTCCATGTGTACCGTGTCTTCCCGTAGCCACAGGAATTTCTATAACATACCCTGGGGATATTAAACCTCTCTTCCTATGACCTCGGCTTTACTATCCGAGGACAAAGCTTTCCTCGGACATAATTTGTCCACACGTTATTACATCTTTACCTAGCCTTTTCTTTTACAAGGTACATTCATGTACCCCTAGATCATTTGATGTCCTCGGATTAGGCTTTTAGCCCAAGAGATTTTTTGGGCCATCCTTTATAAATTACTGGGCCCAATGTCCCTACAATAGCCCCTCGAGATTCTTATTTCTTCAACTCGGGATGAAAAGAGGATCTCGACTTAAATCTCCTTTTATCCTGCGGATTTCTGGCAATATTGCTGACAGGGACAATGACCTTTGAACTACCCATCGCATGTTCCCGATGCTTCGACATGCGAAGCGTCCTTGAATTAAATTCTGGCGTCTCTATGTTCCCTACATTCAACGATGTGACATATATCCAACGGTTGAGAATTGCTCTTGGGCTGAGGCGGGAATTCTCCTGCTTCATAATTCCTATTAATATATAAATACTAATTTCTTTCAAATCCTCTCACACACTAAAACGCTCCTATAACGTACCTGCCACATTTTGCCATCTCCACGTACTTTCTCTTTTTACCAAATACCCTATCCGAGGTGACCGTGCCTTTTTTTTTTTTTTTTTTTTTAAGTAAGTTCTCCCATACTCTCTCCATTTCTTATCAGCTCTTGTTCTTTTTGTTTTTCTTCCTTTCTTTTTCTTTTTCTCTATACTTCGTTGTCCCTGGCTTAGTCTATTTAGTTTCTTTACACCCCTTTTTTTCAAAAATGGGTAGATTTGCATCCCTGGTGGATTCAAACGAAAAAATAGAGCAATTTAAGGCTAAATACTGAATTCCCTTGAACGTATCAATTAGGTACTGTAATGAAAAGGAGTATTTTGAAAAAAGAAAAACGGGGGAGGTAGTAATCCCGATGATTGCATTCATCGAAGGAGGAATGAGAATCCCAATAGGGAATGTGACTAGGGATTATCTTAGGGCCTTTAGATTAGCTCCCACCCAATGCGCCCCAAATATCTTTAGGATCCTAGGTTCTATAGATGCCTTAAATAAGAAGATGAACTTAGGGCTCACTCATCACGATGTGAACTGGGTTTATAACCTCCATTACCTAACAAAAAAAGATGAATATTACCTAAAATCTAGACATCCAGTAGTAAGGTTAATTCAGTGTTTGCCCGAATCTAATAAGGGTCTAAAAAATGACTTCCTGATCATATCAGGAGATTGGCACGACGGCTTACCCTGTCCGACAAGGGAGGGGACCCCAGGTGAAGTTTTGGATTTTATTTAAAACCCTTAAAAACCACCCCTTTTATCTTTTTATTTATTCTTACCTTGTTTTTTTTTCTTTCTTTCGAACAATTCTGCAGATCCACATGCAGCGGATCGTCACCCTTTCCTTGTTGATTTTGGGCGATTGGACAGAATTTTACAAGCCGAAGTTTTCGTGCATACAAACGACCAACTCTGAATGGCTCATCTTATCCTCAACTACGATCCCATTTCCAAAGCTTTCCAGGCGCTGAAGTGTGTGATCAAAGCCAAGGACCCCCGTCTTCCCTGGATCA
Source organism: Castanea sativa (assembly GCF_040712315.1). Classification (NCBI taxonomy): domain Eukaryota; kingdom Viridiplantae; phylum Streptophyta; class Magnoliopsida; order Fagales; family Fagaceae; genus Castanea; species Castanea sativa. The sequence goes on along the minus strand of NC_134015.1, from coordinate 46,040,143 downwards.
GCGTTGCCATTGAAGGTTTCCTGATACCCGAGGGGGCCCCTATTCCTCAAGGTACTCTATTTACCCAACCCGTACAACCCCCACAACCCGTTCCGGTTGGGATTCCCTTAGTCCCTATTTCAACACAAAACATACTTGGTGAAGCAACCTCTTCTCAGCCTAGCATAAAGGAAGAAGAAGATATTGTCGAAGTATTTGATTCTGAGGACGAGTTCGAGTTTTTTAATCAACCCCACTCTCCCGAAGATCAAATTTCTATCCTCGGCACATCCTCTCAAGTCTCATAAGATATTATTCAACAATCTGATGATATGGGCATCTAGCGTAAGGCCAAGTCGAGTTTAAAAGATGTACTCGAGGCTCAAGCGGGGTCCCAAGAGCCTCCTAAGGAACTTCGCCCTAGGGTCCAAGATAAAGGTGTTGAAAAAGGCCCTGAATCTAGGCTCCCTCCTCCTCCTCCTCCTCCTTCCCAACCCCAGCGTACCAATCCGGCTGACCTTAAAAGAAAATGGGATCAGCAAAAAGGAAAAGAAGTGATGGAGGTAGGAAAGGGCTCTCTTCCTAAAGAGCCTGAGATTGAAAAAGGTGGAAAGTAGGCCTGCATCGTGCAGACGAGGTCAGATAAACGGGCCGAATCTCACGTGGCCATACACGCTCCGCTCTGGCTCCCTGACATGACTATGGATGACCGTGCCATTACTGTTGACGCATCCATTAGAAATTCTGATGAGGGGACTACTGCATGCGTAGCAGACGCATTGGAGCAAGCTTTGCTGCTCCTCGAGGACATGGGTGAGCTCAGAAAGAAAAGAGACCACAATGTCTTTATGATTCTAAAGAAGGAACTTGCCATGGTAAGTATCTCTTCTAAACCTTGCCCATTTTTTATTCCTGTTATTTCATAAAACTTATAACTTTGTCTTTTTTATATTGTTTTCTTTTCGTTCATAGGCTGTTCAATCTGCCCATAGGGCAGAAGAGATCGCCATCAGCTCATACAAATCTTTGAGGGTCGAAGAATCAAGGCGCGAAACTGCCCAAAGGATCTCGGACCTGCAGAAGAAAAAGTTACAGGAGGTCTCAGACAAACTGATTAAGGCAAAGAGTAAGAAGTCAGGTTTGGAGGTTGCTCTCAAAACAACTACCAAACAAACCGAGGACCAACGACTGCTGCTTAGGCAAAGTAATGAGAATCTTACTACAGCACGAAAGCTCATTAAGGGACTTAAAAAAGATTTGAAGGAGTTTGAGTGGGTCAAAGAGGAGGTCATCAAGAGCAAAGATAAAGCCCTTCAAGAAAAAGAAGAGGCTGAAAAGGCAAGAGAAGAGGCCGAGAATGCAAAAGACCAAGTTGAACAGGAAGGTTATGAGATCGGTGTGAAGGAGATCATAGAAACCTTCAAGGCTCAGGTTCCTGAAGTATGCAGGCATTACTGCCTCCAAGTGTGGAACGAGGCACTTTCCCAAGCTGGGGTTGATGCTTCTTCTACTCTTTGGAAAACAGAGAGTGTCTACTATCCTCCAGCCATTTGAGCCTCTGACATTCCTCAAGCTGATGATGATGCTGCCCAATTACCATCTGAGGATAAGGAAGGTGAGCTGGCTGAAGGCTCTACTCTTGCTGAAGATCAACTCCCCAAGCAAGCTGATCCAATAGAAGGAAAGGCACTAGAGGACACACAGCCCTCAAGTGACCTTAATGAGTCTTCTAAGGACGTGCTGGGTGATTAAGCGAATCCGATAACTTTGAAGGATGATCCAAAAGGCAAAGGAATTGCTGATGAGTCTTCGGTGCAGCCTCAACTTCCTCAAGACCCTAAAGGCCCTTTGAAGATAAAGTTGAAGCAGTGATTGTTCTTCTCTCGTCTTCAGCCTTTCCTTTATTTCTTCTTAGTGTAATTCTGATAATTCGCAAGTACTTTTGTAATTCCAAAGAATTTTGAATTTAATGAAAGCACAAGTTCTACTTTCTTTGTTTTGATGCTTTTTGCCTTTGTTTTGCCTTGATCATACCACTTCATATTGGTTTTGCTATATTTAGAATAGTAATCCGTTTACCCTTGTTAACTTACTAAAGTCAAAGCAACAACCTGGATTGAACTTTATACCATAGACATGTTCAATATGTTTGTAGATGCATTAAGTGATGCTCGTGGATTTTTATCCATTTATCACTATCTCAGGGAGACTTTAAGATATAAGTGGTTGAATTTCATTTAGATGGGGCACGTCTAAGGGTCAAAAACCGTTAGTAAGCTTTGTTAAATACTTAAATAAGGCATATGGTCTAATGATCTAAGCATACCAAGCTTCGGTTTGATACTTAATGAAAAGAAAAAGAATGTTAATTTCCCCAAAGTTGATGATCCGAGAACCAAACATAACTAAGAATTTGTTTAACACTTAGTAAAAAGAAATGAAATGTTAATTTTCCCAAAATAGATGATCCGAGGACCAGACATAACTAAGGTTCTGTTTAACACTTGGAAAAAATAATTTAAATGTTAATTTTTCCAAAGTAGATGATCCGAGGACCAGACATAACTAAGGTTCTTTTTAACACTTGATAAAAAGAATTGAAATGTTAATTTTCCCAAAGTAGATGATCCGAGAACCAGACATAACTAAGGTTTTGTTTAACACTTGGTAAAAAATAATTGAAATGTTAATTTTCCCAAAGTAGATGATCCGAGGACTAGACATAACTAAGGTTCTGTTTAACACTTGGTAAAAAATATCAATTTAGACGAGGTATGTGGTCCGAGGATCTAGGCATACCAAGTTTCAGTTTGATACTTAGATAAACTAACTGAAATGTTAATTTCTCCAAAGTAGATGATCCGAGGATCAGGCATAACTAAGGTTCTGTTTAACACTTGATAAAAAAAATATCAATTTAGACGAGGTATGTGGTCCGAGGATCTAGGCATACCAAGCTTCAGTTTGATACTTAGATAAACTAACTGAAATGTTAATTTCCCCAAAGTAGATGATCCAAGGACCAGGCATAACTAAGGTTCTGTTTAACACTTGATAAAAAATATCAATTTAGACGAGGTATGCGGTCCGAGGATCTAGGCATACCAAGCTTCAGTTTGATACTTAGATAAACGAAAAAAAAATGAACGCAATATAGTGTCAATAAAAATGGCCGAAGTGCCTTACATTTAACAATAGTACCTTCATAGGTTATTTACATTCCAGGGACGTTGTGCAGCATATTCATCTAGATCTTTGAGATTATAAGCCCCTATGCCTGCGACCGAGGTAATACGATAAGGTCCTTCCTAGTTGGGCCCCAATTTTCCCTATGCTGGGTTCCTTGTTGTACCCAAAACTTTCCTCAGTATCAAGTCCCCAGGTGCAAGAGGCCGTAGTTTGACATGAGAATCATACCCCTGCTTGAGTTTGTGTTGATAATAAGCTAGTTTAACCATGTCATTCTCTCATCGTTCTTCAACTAAGTCTAGATTTCTCTCCAATAGATTATCGTTGCTGTCTGGAGTGAAGGAGTTCTTCCTTAGTGTTGGGAACCCAGTTTCTAGAGGTATTACTGCCTCGGCTCCATAAGTCATGGAGAAGGGTGTTTCTCTTGTGGACCTCCGTGGTGTAGTTTGATATGTCCACAAGACATGTGGCAGTTCTTCCACCCATCTTCCCTTAGCATCACCCAACATTTTCTTGAGTCCATTAACTATCATTTTATTGATGGCCTCGGTTTGCCCATTCCTTTGAGGGTAAGCTGGAGTGAAATATCTATTCGTGATGCCTAGATCACCACAGTATTTCCTAAAGGCCTTACTATCAAATTGTAAACCATTATCTGAAATGAGAGTATGAGGGATTCCAAACCTGGTGACAATGTTCTTTCATACAAACTTTTTTGCTTCCATGTCTCTGATATTTGACAATGGCTCAACTTCATCCCATTTGGTGAAATAATCCATTCCGACGAGGAGCCACCGCCTATTTCCTGCTGCTTTTGGGAAAGGTCCAACAATGTCTAAGCCCCATTGAGCAAAAGGCCAAGGGCTAGACAGAGAATTAAGAACACCTCCTGGTTGATGTATGTTAGGAGCGAATCTTTGACATTGGTCACACTTCTTTGCATAATCCTGTGCTTCTCTCTGCATATTGGGCCACCAATAGCCCTGGGCAAGGGCTCTAGAGCTAAAGACCTTCCTCTAGTATGGCTTCCGCAAATCCCTTCATGTAACTCTTCCAAAAGTAAATTCGTTGCTTCTGGGTGCATACATAACAAATATGGTCCCGAAAAAGAGAGTTTGTATAAACTCTGATCCTCGGACAGACAAAACCGAGGTGCTTTCCTGCGAACTTTATCTGCTTCGGACTTTTCTTTAGGCAAGACATCATCTTTGAGAAATGTCAGAATTGGATCCATCCAACTAGGCCCTGTCCTAATTTGAAGAATTCGAGTGGCATTATTATTCGTCCCATTGGGTTTCCACAGATCTTTAACAAGGATGACCCGAGGTAGGCCTTGCGCCGAGGACGTTGCGAGTGTGGCTAAGGAATCAGCATAAGTATTCCCACACTTGGACACATGCAATAAAGAAAAGGACTCAAATTTGGATTGCATATACCTGACCTGGGTTAGGTATCCTTGCATTCTTGAATCTCTTGCTTCTAGCTTCCCTTCCACTTGGCCTACCACCAATTGTGAATTTGAGGACATTTATACTACCTTCCCTCCCATCTTATAAACCATGTTCATTCCAGCGAGGACGGCTTCATATTCAGCTTCATTGTTGGTGGCCGAGAATCCCAATCTCAAAGATTTCTCAAAAGTAATTCCTTCAGGGGATACCAAAACTAATCCCACCCCAGATCCTCTTTGATTTGCTGCTCCATCAACATACACTTTCCACAACGGTGGCTCTTTGCACGAAATCATGCCTACTGATTTTTTGTCCATGCCTGATCCTTTAATATACTCTTCTAATGAGGGCTTAACAAACTCCGCCACAAGATCCGCAATGACTTGCCCCTTTATAGAGGTGCGAGGCATATACTTGATATTGAAAGCCCCCAAGATAGTTTCCCATTTGGCAATTCTCTTTGTATAATCTGCACTTCGAAGTATAGACTTAAGAGGGAGTTGTGTTAGAATAACAACTGTATGAGATTGGAAGTAATGGGGAAGCCTTCGCGTAGCATGCATCACTGCCAAGATTGCTTTCTCTAATGGTAAATAATTTACCTCGGCTTCATGCAGAGACTTGCTTACATAATAAACTGGCCTCTGTACGTTATCATCATCCCGTATAAGAATCAAACTTACTGCATGATTAGCTACTGCAATATAGGCGAACAGAACTTCATCAATTTCTGGTCAAGACATAACAGGTGGTTGCGAGAGATATTCTTTAAGTTGTTGAAAAGCTACCGCATACTCCTCGGTCCATTCAAAACCCTTCCATTTATTCAACAATTGAAAGAAAGGCCTGCATCTGTCCGCAGACCGAGAAATAAATCGGTTGAGGGCAGCAGTCATTCCTGTTAGTCTCTGAACCTCTTTAGGATTTCGAGGTGGGTGTAAGTTGCTAATGGCCTTGACCTGTGCAGGATTCACCTCAATTCCCCGGTGAGTTACCATATAACCTAGAAACTTGCCCGACCCTACGCTAAAAGAACATTTAGAGGCATTGAGTCGCAATTTGTACTCTCTCAGCGTTTGAAAAATGTTGCTCAGATCTTCCAAATGCGTAGAAACTGCTTTACTCTTTACCACCATATCATCCACATATACCTCGATAGTTTTTCCCAGTTGTGGCTCAAACATCCTCGTCATCATCCTTATTTAGGTAGCCCCTGCGTTCTTCAAACCAAATGGCATCACCTTATAATGATATTTTCCTATAGGAGTGACAAATGCAGTCTTTTCCTGGTCCTCTACAGCTAAAGGTATTTGGTGGTAACCTTGGAAAGCATCAAGAAAACTCATCCAAGGATGCCCAATAGTAGCATCTACCAACTGATCAATCTGAGGCATTGGGAAAGAATCCTTCGGACAAGCTTTGTTTAAATTTGTGAAATCCACACAAAATCTCCACTTCCCATTCTTCTTCTTTGCCACCACCGTATGAGCTAACCATTCAGGATAAAAAACTTCTTTGATAGCACCCGCCTTCTTGAGTTTAAGCACTTCTTCCTTCACAGCTTCAGAATGCTCCTTGGAGGATCTCTGAGGTGGTTGCCTCCATGGTACTACAGCTGGATTGACTTTTAAATGATGAAAAATGAAACTCGGATCAACCCCAGGGGCTTCATAAGCATTCCATGCAAATACATCCATATTTTTCTTCAAAAACAAAATCAGCTCTGTCCTCTCTTCCTGTGGCAATTGAACCCCCACTTGAAAAAACTTTTCAGGGTCATCGTCTATGAGAATCCTCTCTAATTCTTCACATGTAGGTTCATCTACCTTGGTAGTGGCCAAAAGCTTTGATTGCTACGACTTTCCGCTAGCCGAGGCCGAGGACTCCAGTTCAGGTTGACGCAGAATTGCAGTCGTGACACATTGTCGAGCCACAGACTAACTCCCAAGCAGTTCCACCACCTTATCTCCAGAAGGAAATTTAACCTTGACATGCAAGGTTGAGGAAATAGCACCCAAAGTATGCAACCAAGGTCTTGCCACAATAGCCGTATAGGGAGAATAGGCGTCCACTACAATGAAATCTACGTCTACCACCTCTAGGCCTGATTGTACAGGCAGCCTAATTTATCCCTTTGGTATGACAGCCTTTCCCTCGAAGCTTATCAAGGGAGAGTCATAAGCCATAAGATCTTCAAGTTTTAAATTTAGCCCTTTAAACAGGTCAGGGTACATGATATCTATGCCACTGCCTTGATCGACCATCACCCTCTTCACATCATAATTCCCTATTCTTAGGGTAACAACTAAGGCATCATCATGTGGCTAGATAGTCCTGATTTTTTCCTCTTCCGAGAAACCCAAAACTGGTAGGATATTCGCCTTAATCCTCTTCGGCTGATCCCTTGACTCCTCGGCCAAGATTCGAGCCACAGACATCACCCTAAAAGGAGTTGAGCCAGTCCTTCCAGGTGCCGCGAAAATAACATTGATTGTACCTAGAGGAGGCCTTGACGAAGAACCACCATGGTTTGCAGCCCCTGAGTGGTTTCCTTGCCCATTAGGCTGATACAGGAATTGCTTCAACTTTCCCTCCTTAACCAATTGCTCCAAATGATTCCATAGAGTTCGACAATCCTCGGTGGTATGACCCCTCTCCTGGTGATAATGGCAATGGAGATTTTGGTTGCGTCTCAAAGGGTCCCCTGCCATTTTGTTGGGCCACTTGAAGTATGACTCATGCTTGATTTTCTCCAACAGCTGCTGCACTGGTTCCTTGAAAACGGTGTTGACCACCTGCGGGGCTGTAGGACCGGCTTATCTGGAAAAATCCCTTGTAGGCCTGTTGTTGTTGTATCTGTCCGACCTGAAATCCCTCCTCTCCTGAGGGATAACCTTCGTCTTACCATTTCCTTGCTGCTAATCTTCTTCAACCTTTTTGTACTCATCGATGTGATCCATGAGTCGACGCACGCTTCTGACAGGCTTTTTTGTCAAAGATTTCCTCAAGTCATGCTCCGTAGGTAGGCCGACCTTGAAGGTCCTTATCGCCACATCATCGAAGTCCCCATCAATTTCATTGAACATCTCCCAATACCTGTCTGAATACGTTCTCAGGGTTTCCCCCTCCCTCATGGCCATGGATAATAATGAATCCAAAGGTCGAGGAACTCTACTGCATGTGATGAAACGAAAGCCAAATGCCCTAGTAAGTTCCTTGAAAGAATTCATAGAGCCTGCCCTCAAGCCATCAAACCATCTCATAGCCACGGGCCCTAGGCTAGAGGGAAAAATCTTGCATATCAAAGTCTCATTCTTGGAATGTACTGCCATTCTTTGACTAAAATGGCTCACATGCTCCACAGGATCCGTTCGGCCATTGTAAATAGTGAAGGCCGGTTGTGTGAAGAACCGAGGTAGCCTCCCTTCCTCCAACTTGCATATGAAGGGTGACCTGGAGATTTGGTGCAACGCCCTGCCCATTGCATCATTTCCCAAGCCCCTAGAAGAATAATTCCTACCCTGCTGCCCATGCAGGTTGTCTTCCTCGCAAGAGAAAGATTCATCTAGGGGAGTTTTGGACCTCTGCCTGTAATTGTCATCCTCGGAACCCTCCGAAGAGGGATCGGAGACAGAAGGAGTTCGCCTTTGCCTCTCGTGACGTAATTTCCTTTTTGAGCTGTCAATTTCTTTCTGCATAGGCTTGGTATTTTCCTCATGAAGAACTCTGCTTCCCCCTTGTGAATGACTCCTACTTCTGGTAGTGTGCGTAGTATGTACACTACCTTCCCAGTTCTCTTCGTGCTCAGGATGCAAGGAGTGATCCTCATGCTGGGAGCTCGCAGACTTTGCACGATGTTGTGGTCCTGATCCCACCATGATGTTTTAAACCTCTTCAAAGACTAAATTCCCACAGACGGCGCCAATTGTAAGGACACAATTCGAACTCCCGATTCACAATCAAAAGGAAAAGGGCTTGAAAGGCCTTTTTACAATAAATTTGTAGGGAGTGGGCTTGATATTTAGATTTCAAAGGTGGTTTAAACAACAAAGAAAGAAAAGGCTTTGGGCCCAATGGCAGAAATAAGGAATTATCTGTAATAATATGAATGAAAGCTCCTCCTTGGACACAATCCGAGGATAGTTTATAATATTGTTTCTTAAGGTCGATTACAATGGTTTATACTATTCTTTTTCTTTCTCAAAGAAAAGCCCCCTTCTTCCGAAGGTCTTTTCTCTTATTTATACTCCCTCTTTTTCCATTCTCATCTTCCACCTCATGGTTATAACACTGGTTTTAGATACTTGTCCCATCAAATTTCCCTGAAGTCCTCTAGGATCAGGGACCAAGTTCCAAACCTCATGCTTAGGTCTCATTTCTCCATTAATGTAGTCAGTATATCAATTGCAGAGTCTTTAATGTGTGGGCGGTGGTAGCAGCTTTACCTTAGATATCCCACCGCCCTTTCTATTGTTCTCTATGTGTACAGTGTCTTCCTGTAACCACAGGAATTTCTATAACATACCCTGGGGATATTAAACCTCTCTTCCTATGACCTCGGCTTTACTATCCGAGGACAAAGCTTTCCTCGAACATAATTTGTTCACACGTTATCACATCTTTACATAGCATTTTCTTTTACGAGGTACATTCATGTACCCTAAATCATTTGATGTCCTCGGATTGGGTTTTTAGTCCAAGAGATTTTTTGGGTCATCCTTTATAAATTACTGGGCCCAATGTCCCTACAAGATGATTTTGGGTTATATTGTTTTATTATGTAGAAATATTATTTTAATGCGTTATATAGTAAAATAAAAGTTGAAATATTAGTGTATTGTCAAATAATATTATATAATAGATAAAATAACTTTTGAGATAATAAAATAATATATTTTCTAAAAACTAGATGCTATTACTTTAACAATTTAAATGGACCGACTAATATTTAGATTCAGATCTTCTAGAGAAGCTAACAATTTAAGTAGCTCATCCCATTATGGCCCAAAAGAAAAGAAACAAAATTAAAGCCCGTCTTGACATATCCGCCACCTATGGTGAGTGAGTCCCTGTATAATTTTTTTCTTTTAGTTCTTTGTTTTTTTAATTTTTGTCTTCTTTCTACCTGCTTGTATGTGAATCTAGGTTCCGAAATTGGTGTGTTTTGATTTTTTTATTTCTATAACTTCTTTGTTCTTCTCATAACCTTCGTAGTACCTAAAAATCCTGCCCTTTTTATTTTCTCTATTTTATTTTGATAGTTATTTTTTCATTACTTAATTTTAAACATTGGATGTGCTGACAGACTCTGGTCTCAGCCAATATCGACTAAAGTTTTGATCTTTTCTTTGTGCTGCAGTCTTTATTATATTTATTAAAGTCCTATGCTAGACGGCGAAGAGACAGACTAACCTGGCAAAGATAGTTCATCCCAGCTCTAAAATTACACACCAAAAGGTGATAAATTTCGTTACCCGAAATCAAAATTTTATTGACTCTCGTTTTTTTTTTGGTGGTTATTTGATTAAAAGTTACAAAAATATGTTATAGTCTTTGCTAATATACACTACCTCTAATATTCAGAGAACCAATTTGTCCCAAGATCGGTTAAATGACGTGCCAGATGAAATTCTTGTCTCGATTCTGTCATTATTGAAGTTGGAAGAAAGGCTGAGAACAAGTATCCTGTCTAGAAGGTGGAGATATTTGTGGACATTTTTGACTTGTAACTTGGTTTTCAATAAATCAAGGTTGCAAACTGTGCGGGAGAAATACAAGTGTCATGAGATTATTGCTGACTTTAGGACGGCATTGTCTTCTGAAAGATCTAAGTTTATTGTTTGGGTAAATGATGTATTGGAATTGCGTCAAGGTGATACAATAGATGAGTTTAGAGTTTTCTTTGACATGGATGGGACATTCTCGGTGGTACTTGACAATTGGATTAGATTTTCAATAAGAAAAAAGTTAAAAGGCTTTCATTGAATTTGTTGACGTTTGGGCGTCATAAATATTCTCTTACTAGTCAGCCTCTTCAGAGTTACAGTCTTGAATCCTAAACAGACCTCTCTTTGACTTCTGTGGAAGTGACTGGGGAAGTTCTCGAATATATTTTATCTAATTGCCCATTCATTGAAATATTACATGTGGAGATATCAAGGTCTCTAATGAATTTAAAGACTTCTTGCCCTTTGCCCAAGCTAAAAGCATTTAAAGATAATATACTGCCAATATCTCAAACACGTTCAGATTCATGCTATAAATCTGGTTTCTTTCGAATACTTTGGAGGTGAGACAACAAGGATCCTTTTAGCTGATGTTCCCAATTTTGTTTCTCTGTCTGTGATGGGTGGCCACGTTGGCTATTTATTTAAAAATGGTTGCCCAATTTCACATTATTTCTCTCAGCTGGAGACACTTGAATTAGTGATTTTGGTTAGTCAAAAAAATTTCATGATTGTTAACTATATATATATATATATATATATATATATATATATAATTTTATTTTTCTCATACTGATAATGTTTGTTTATGAATGTGCCATTTTTTCTTGGTTCAATTTTTCGGAGATTTTTCAGGTTCCCCAAATTACCAAAGTTAAGAAATCTTAGGCTACTGAAATTGGATATACATCGACTTTTCATGGATGGCATTCCTTGTTGCACTTCCTTTCTTACGGCAACCCCTATGTTGCAAAGATTTGTGCTCAAGGTAACTCTTATAAATTTAGAGTTGTAGGTTTTATTGTGCTGACATTTTATTATCTACATCTTCACTTAAGCTGTATATTTTATTATCTTAGTATGCATATGTATTATGTAACCACATATTTGCTTTACTATCAAGTATCAATTGTAGATAAGTCCTACGCGATGTTTTATTGTTGTCTCAATTGTTTATCAAACTCCTTTTGTCAATTACTTGTACAGCCCTTACCTTGTCATTTTTATTATGTGTTTTTTTGCTGTCTATAGAGGTTATTGGCTTGGTTTAAGTCACACTTGGTGTAACATTAATCATTGTAATATCACTAACTTTTAAATGAATGTGTTTGTTGACTAATCCATTGTTGGCATTGTTTGATTATATCATCATACAGCATGCTTGCAGTATCAAAGTGATTAGAGCAGTGTTGTTAAAATCCCTGAGCGCACTTAAGTGCAAAGGCCTATTGGAGTCTAGGCGCAAAGCGCAAAGCACAAGCACGCGCCTAATCGATGTGAAGCGCACATTTAAAAAATTTTAATAAATTAAAAAAAAAAAAGATTAATGATCAATGCAACAATCAAGTGATCAATTTAATCATATAAATTACAATAAAACATTTTATATAATTTATATAACATTTATATAATTCTATTATGCTTTACAAAATATATGCAACCATGATATTTGATGGCAAAACCTGGTTGAATCAAAATAGGAGTATAGAAGCAAAAAGGTAAAGGCTAAAAAGTACTAGAATGTTAAGTAATGTTATCTTTGCCTAACAAAATCAATATCTTTGCCTAACAAAATCAATGCAAATATGCAATGAAATCCTAATCTACATAATCATCATCATCCTCATCAAGCAAGGGACCATCATCATTTTCATCACAAGATTTTTAGCCCTCATCATTTTCCTCATCATCTTCATCTCCATCATAAGGAGCATGTTGTAAACTAGAACTTGAGCCTGTAGCTTGTCCTAATGGTCCCATTCTTGATCTGAAGTTGAATCTTTCTTCTTCAACTCCAGAAGCTCTAGCAACACTGCCCCATGTCAAAATATCATCATTAAACACAAGATCATCTTCAGCAAATTCTTCTACTTCATCTTCTTCTACTCTTCCAATCAACCACTCATTGCTATCATCTACATCTTTCAAGGAGATTGGATCAATTGTGTCACACAAATTATATCTCCGCTTCATGGCTCTATTGTACTTAATATATACCAAATCATTCACCCGGGATTGTGCTAACCTATTTCTTTTCTTGCTATGCACCTACACAATCCATATAGCCATATATTAATATGCATAGATGATGATATCATGATTATTAAATCATGAAATAAATTTCACAATTAAGTCCCTAACTTTTTAGTCACTCACATGTTCAAACATACTCCTGTTCTGCTCGTACCCTAATGAACTACAAGCTAGGCTAAGAACTTTTACAGCAAATTGCTGTAAACTTGGAGTTGAAGCTCCATAAGCAGACCACCAATCAGCTATTAAGGAAAATAAAAAATGGTCTTAACTCTTAAGTCTTAACCCTTAACTCAAACTATATAAGAACTAAATAATTTTTCCATTTAATAAAATGGGCAAACTAATAAGTAACAACTAACAAAAGCTAACAAAGCAAATACCTGGTGCTTTTTTCTTTCTCTGCCTCTTAGCCATTTCCAACCCAAAGAGGCCCTCTTCTCTATTATATAATGTCAACTCTTCAAGAATCTTATCTTGTTGATTAATGTTTGGAACCAACCTTTGTATGCATTTGTATAGGCCAGCCATCACCTCTTCATCTCACTCAATTTCAGAGCGATTATCATAAAAAAATTCTAGATTCAAGAAATAGCCAGCCACATGCAAAGGTTGATGGAGTTGACAGTCCCACCTTCGATCTATTATTTCAAAAATTTCTCTGTATCTTTCTTCCCGTCTATTAAAATATTTTTCAATTGCTTCTTTAGCTTGATCCATAGCCTCATAAATGTATCCCATGGTATACCTTTTCTCCTCATCAACCAATCGAAGCACACGAACAATAAGACCTGACACTTTAAGGCTATAGACAACAGTGTTCCAAAATGTAGGCATTAGAACTGTTTGAGCCACCCTTTTTCCTGTTAGCTCCTTTGCCCACTTGCTACAAGTCCAATCCTCTGAAGTAAAAATCTTTCTCAAGTTTTCCTTTTGCTTATGTATACTTGATAATGTGAGAAATGATTTAGCAAATTGAGTTTTAGCGGGCCTAAGCAAGTTCCTTTGCCCTGTAAACTATCTCATCATGTTTATGAGACCAGTTCGATTATATATATACCCAGTAAGCTTAATTGCCCTTTTTATTGTTCTCATGATTGTAGGAAGCTTTGCAATGTCTTCCAACATCAAATCCAAACAATGGGCAGCACATGGAGTCTAATACAAATGAGGTCTTTTTGCCTTCAATAATCGTCCTAATAATGTAAAAATATAAGTATAACAATTAGTAACAATTAAGAAAAAATAAAAATAAAATATGAATACTATTTTCTAATTTCATGAGATTAAGATATATAGTTCTATATATAACTTCTTACTTACCATCACATAACTTCAGTCATTATCAGTTATAACTTGTACAACTTTATCTTCTCCAATTTTCTCCACCATGCTATCAAGTGGTTGAAACATCCTTTCTCCGGTCTTCATATATGAAGACACATCAATAGACTCGATAAACATGCTTCCCTTAGAGCAATTCACCAAAAAATTTATCAAAGATCTATGACTTTTATCTTTCCATCCATCAGACATAATGGAACATCCAGCTCTTGCCCATTCTTCTTTATGGCTATTCATTTTATCATTGGTGTGGACCACTTCCTTTTTCAATAAAGGAACTCTCACTTCATGGTAACTTGGGGGCTTCATACCAACTCCATATCGTCCAATGGATTGAATTGCAGCATTAAAACTATCATAATTAACAGCATTGAATGGAATCGCTACTTCATACATCCCTTTTGCTATGTCAAAACAAGCCTTTTCTCTTAACTCTTTCTTGTAAGCATCATTAATTGTTGTTTGGACCCCCTTTCCACTCTTTCCCATTTTTGCTGATTTAGGAGGAGAGACAAATGCATCCATAGGACCTACATGCCTTGGTTTCTTTTTACTAGTGCCACTGCCACCTACATTTTGCACTCATTTGCCACGAGCATCAACTTTAGCAACCTCATCCTCCTCTTCTTCATCAAAAGCGACATCATCAAATTCAGCCGTCAAATTTACTTGCTTTTTTTCTGTTTTTTTTCTCAGCGTATATTGATTAACATCTTCCTTCACATGTTCAGGGCACTTTTGATAGCCAACAATAGGTCTATAACCTCCAACCAAGTGTTGCTTAAGTCTATAAGCCCCTCCTTTTGCAACTTTCCCACATAAATTGCAAGTTAAATCATTTTTATTGTTTTGATTAGCTAGATACGCATACTTCCATGCAATATCTTTTCTTGAATTTGAATCTCCAGTAGCCATAATGCATTAATGCCTCATAACTAATTACTAACATTAGTTAATAGTTTACTCACTTAATAAATTTAAGAAAAATTCAATATGAGTCTAAGTGCTATGTTGACATCTATTAAAGTAATTAAAGTTACTAAACAATTAACACATAAATAATTTCATACATTCATACATGTTTATTTATTTATTTATTTTTTTCATGAATGGCCCAACTAAGAAAGAGAGGAGCTTTGGGTTTCATTAATGAGGGAAAAAAATGGAACAAGTTTAAGAAAAGAAGAAGAAGAAGAAGAAGAAGAAACAGAGGAGCTGTTGACTGGGTTGTGGGTTTCAAAATGAGAGAGAGAGAGAGAGAGAGAGAGAGAGAGAGAATGGAACAAGTTTAAGAAAAGAAAAAAAAACAAAAGAAGAAAGAGGAGCTATGTGACTGTGTCGTGGGTTTCAGAATAAGGGGAAAAAAAGAGAGAAAGAGGAAGATGTTAGGATTGGTACCCTTAAATCTTATTGTATGATGCTATGTATGTTATTATTTATGACATTATGTATAACTTAATGTTGTGTTTAATAAAATTGTTTTGTTATTATCTAAAAATAAAGGTAACATGAATATTGGGACATTATCATATAGTCCATGAGATGCATAGTATGTGATTTATGTAAAAAGTCACAGAAGTTATAAATCACAAGTTCTTTGTAAACTCAGAATTATAGTTCGTAGTTGGTGATGAAATTGGGCATTTCATCTACGAAGACTATAACATATCAACTAAGATGATTTATCTTGATCATAGAAATGGAGATTTCTAGTTGATATGTTGATATGTTTTAAGAGTAAAAAATATATTGAACTAGACCGGTGTGAGATTTATTATTCTCTTAACGACTGTCAAATGAATAATAAACTCACGACTTGTATTTACATGAACTCTTAATCCTGAGATAATAATGGACTTGATCATGAGATGTAGGTTGCTTTGATGTATCAGGAGTGAGATCTTGAGTTATGGTCAAAACCTCAGTATGTTGGGCAACCACATTTAATGTTGATGGAACATATATTCTCAAGATGAAATTCATAGTCTCTTAACGGAGATACAAAATATTCCCTTAAGATAAGTTTAATGGATTTCTTATTTAGAATGTTAGGTCTAACTACTCTAGTAAATTGTTGCTAGGGTATATATTTATGAAATTGAATTTCATAAATATATGATGAATAACTTAAATGATTAAACTGGGTACTCAAGAATAAGATGTAGTAATTTACAAAGTGGTAGTCTACATTCATGACTTTGTGTTACTACGAATATTTTATGAAGGGGTTGCATGTACAATAAAGTCTTGGGATATAATTTATAAATAAGACCTAGAGTGCAACTATATTTATATAGTGGTATTAAATATAGTTAATGGTAATTTTGGACTTGTCAAGAGTTGACAGAAAAGCCTAAGGCCCATTGGAGCTAGTATCTTATTGGTCCCTTTTGGTCCTATTCCAAGCCACACACTTAAGCCCAATTGGAAAGGCCCAAAAGGCTAGCCCAATTAGATAATCAATTATAAGGAGAGAAACATACAAAATTTTAATATATGAAAAAGAGAAACATCATTGTGAAGTGGTGTGTATGTGAGAGTGGGACACTCTATCATTGTCCTTTTGAAACTGATTAAGAGACCACACATCTTGGGCTATAGTGGAATTGGAGTGAAGATTAAAAGTGTTCCCAAGTGCTTCTGATCTTGAGTTTTGAAATTCACTGCTTCAAGGTACACTCTCTTGTTCTATATTCTGAAACTTACATAGTACATGTTAACAATTACGAATGAAGTAGATCCGTTTATTTTCCGCTGCGTACATGCATTTTTCCTTCAAATGGTATCAGAGTGGTCTTCATTTTGAATCTGTATAACATGTTTTGTGAGTTTTGGAATTAGAAATAATAGTTTCATTATGTTAGAAGATTGCATATGTATTTAATTTTCTGCATGGTTGTTGAAACTATGATTTGATAAAAACTGATATTGATGTTATGATGTTGTTTAAATTTGAATTTAAGTATGTTAAATTGATCTTTAAGGCTATAGCATCAATGAAATTCAGTTTTGATATTAAATTCCATTTATTATGTTCATATGGTGGTTGTTTGTTCATGGAAAATCGTTGGAAACGTTTCAGATCTTCTCTTTAAAAATTGAAAACACGAGTTTCTTGCGGGTAAGCCTTACTTGCAAGCTATTCGCGAGACAGTCGCGAAAGTTTCTGTTTGAATTTTGTTTTTGTGTAAAAACTTTCGCGGCTAAGCTCTACTCGCGAAACACTCGCGAGACAGTAGCGAAACTCTCTTTCTGAAATTTTGTGTTTTCATTTTTTCCTTTAATTCATTTTCGCGGGAAGAGCTTAGTCGCGAGCTACCCGCGAAAATGCCACTAAATGGAATTTTAAACTTTTTCTAAATGTTTTCAAATGTATAAAGTGCAAGGCTATGTGTAATTTTTTTATGCATGTTTTAAATTAATAACCTTTATCTAAAACATCTAGTGCGAGAGAGATACAAGGGTTGGATCTCACGGCATCCATTGTTAGTTCATAGTAGTGTGAAATATATACTTTGTCTTTGCCTCGAGCTTAGCATTCCATGCGGAGAGTATTTATTTCATGGTTCTACAAAATTGGATTTCTTGGTTTATAGTGGTTTGATCAAATGCCTTGTCTTAGCTGCGAGCTTTGCATTCCATGCGGAGGGTGTTTTATCATGGTACTACAAAATAAGCCTGTTAAAGGAATGAAATGTGGCTACACACGATTCTAGACAATGGTATATACTAAACTAAGTATTATAGTATCCTCTATGCTGAGTTCTTACTATTATTACTTAGAGGCTAAATGTAAAACGGCATCTTATTAGTGTTTGATAAGAGTTATCATGATAGCACTAATAATGAGAATAGTTCTCAATCAATCATAGTATTTAATGTTCACTCTATGCTGAGGGATATTGAATATGGGATTGGGTTGTCGTTGCATATATTGTGTTATGGTTTTATTAAGGTTCCATACTATATGTTTATATGTTAAATTGATAATGTCTAGTTTACTTATTATATTCATGTTTATTATTTTCAGATTTGAACATGGCATCATTTAGCTCACTTATTTATATTCTTAATCAAAACAAACTGACTGGATCCAACTATGTTGACTGGAG
This sequence comes from Castanea sativa, assembly GCF_040712315.1. Taxonomy (NCBI): domain Eukaryota; kingdom Viridiplantae; phylum Streptophyta; class Magnoliopsida; order Fagales; family Fagaceae; genus Castanea; species Castanea sativa. Next base: position 46,022,089 of record NC_134015.1, on the reverse strand, counting down.
AAGAAATTTGGACATTGTTTTAACAGCTGAAGAGCACAAATATGTGCTTACTCAACCACGTCCTAGCTTTCCTTCATTAGATGCTCCTCTTGAGGAAAAACAACGATATGATCGTTGGCAGAAATCTAATGAAATGGCCAAGTGCTATATCCTAGCATCTATCTCAAATGTTCTACATCAAATACAGAATGTAGAACTAGCTTCAGACATTATGCATAGTTTGAAGGAGATGTTTGGTGAGTAAGGTTGTTCAACAAGGCAAGAAACCATGAAACAAATTTATAATACCAAAATGACTGAAGGTACTTTAGTTAGGGAGCATTGTCTTACAATGATCTCTAATCTGAATACATTAGAGATTTTAGGTGCCGACATTGATGGAGAATCCCAAGTGGATATGATAATCCAGTCACTACCGGAATCATTCAAGGAATTCAAACTGAATTATAATATGAATAAAAATGTTTATTCTTTGTCTGAATTAGTGAATGAGTTAGTGGCGGCGGAAGGCATCCTTGGTACTTCTAGTGTTGAAGCCAATGTGGGTGAAGCTTCTACTTCTCAACCTAAGTAGAAAGACAAGGGTTAGAAAAAGAAGAAGAAGGACTTCACTAAGCAGGATGGTAAAGCAAATTGCCTTTGGAGTTGCCGACAAAGGAAAGAAGTTTAAAGGAAAGAAGTTTAAAGGAAAGTGTTTCCATTGTGGTGAAAAAGGACAATGGAATAGAAATTGTCCAAAGTTTAAGGCTGCCAAGAATAAGGGTATGAAAACTTCATTTCTTCTTGAAATATGTTTGGTATAGAATCTTATGGATTCCTGGTGTATGGATTCAGGTTATACTAATCATATCTGCAATTCTTTACAGGGGTTTTTGGAGACTAGAAAGCTGAATGAAGGGGAATTGTTTCTTACTTTAGTGGATGGGAGTAGATTTCTAGTTGTAGCTGTTGGTGTTGTTAATTTATGTTTTGAGTCTAGGGTTTTAATATTACAAGACTGTCTATTTGTACCTAATGTTCGTAGGAATTTAATTTCTACAACTTACTTAGGTAAACATGGGCATTGTATTATCCTGAAAGACAATGTTGTAATAAAGAAGGATAAAATGTTTATCTGTTCTGGCAATATTGTGGATGATCTTTATATTTTAACTTATGATAAGCATGAATTATACAATTCTGAATTAGATAATAATTCACATGTGAAATCATTAAAGAGAAAGTTCTATTCTACTAGTGAAGCATATCTTTGGCACTTGCGTTTGGGTCATATTAATTCAAACAGAATTCAAAGACTTATCAAAGATGGACTCTTGGGGCCCATGGAATTTGATGAATTTCCAGTTTGCGAATCTTGTTTGGAAGGTAAAATGACCAAACGACCTTTTAATGCAAAAGGTAGAAGAGCTCAAGATTTGCTAGAATTAGTACATTCAAATGTATGTGGGCCTATGTCAATCCAAGCAAGAGGTGGTTATGAGTATTTCATTACTTTCACTGATGATTACTCTAGATTTGGTTATGTGTACCTAATGAAACGGAAGTCCGAAACTTTTGACAAGTTCAAAGAGTTTAGGGCTGAAGTTGAGAATCAATTGGGTAAATGCATAAAGGCCATTCGATCTGATCGAGGTGGCGAATACCTTCTTGGAGATTTTAAGGATTACTTGACTGAAAATGAGATTATGTCCCAGTTGACTGCACTTGGAACTCCACAACAAAATGGTGTAGCAAAAAGAAGTAATAGGACTCTTTTAGATATGGTTAGATCCATGATGAGTTATTCCACTCTACCAATTTCTTTTTGGGGATATGCCTTAAGTACTGCAATGTATCTTCTGAATTTAGTACCTTCGAAGTCTATTCCTAAAACACCTGTAGAGTTGTGGAATGGGCGTAAGCCTAGTATGAGACATCTCCATATTTGGGGCTGTCCAGTACATGTGTTAAAAGGAAAGTCTGACAAGTTATAGTTTAAAACAGAAGTGGATTTCTTTGTAGGGTATCCAAAAGGAACAGTTAGAGGTTTATTCTATAGTCATAAGGATAATAAAGTATTTGTTAGCACAAATGCCAAATTCTTGGAAAATGACTATATGAATAATTTTACCCCTAGAAGTAGAGTTGTGTTGGCTGAAATGAATGAACCTGTAGTTAAACAATCAATGTATGAAACTATGGATGATGTGGTTGTATTAAATACACCACAAGATACTACTCATGAGATGTCTAGTACATAGGTGCCTCGTTGTAGTGGGAGAATTATTTGGCCTCTTGTGAGATTTATAGGTTTGGGAGAAACTTATGAAGCTATCTTAGAAGAGGCTAAATTGGATCCATACACTTATGATGAAGCAATAAATGATATAGATGCACATCATTGGGTTCAAGCTATGAAATATGAATTAGATTCTATGTATTCCAATCAAGTTTAGGATCTTGTAGAGGCGACTAACGGCATTAAACCTGTTGGTTGCAAATGGGTTTACAAGAGGAAGAGATGGATAGATGGAAAGGTTGAAACCTTTAAAGCAAGAGTAGTGGCGAAAGGGTATACACAAAAAGAAGGCATTGACTACGTTGAAACTTTTTTGCTAGTAGCCATGCTTAAATCTATTAGAATTCTCTTATCCATTGTTACTCATTATGATTATGAGATTTGGCAAATGGATGTCAAGACTGCATTTCTTAATGGCAATCTTGAAGAAGAAATCTACATGCTGCAACCGGAAGGTTTCATAGCAAAGAACCAAGAGCATATGGTATGCAAGTTGAAAAGGTCCATTTATGGACTTAAGCAAGCATCTAGGTCATGGAACATCAGATTTGATCAGGCAATCAAATCATTTGGTTTTGAACAAAATCTTGATGAACCATGTATGTACAAAAGACATCAAGATAAAGTAGTAATGTTCCTAGTACTTTATGTTAATGACATTCTACTAATTAGAAATGATGTAGGAGTAATGTCATCAGTTAAAGTTTCATTGTCAAGCCAATTTGATATGAAGGACTTGGGCGAAGCTAACTATATTCTAGGGATCAAGCTTTGGCGAGATCGAAAGAATAAGATGTTAGGTTTGTCACAAGATGGATATATAGATAAGGTTCTAGAACGGTTTAGCATGCAAAACTCTAAGAAAGGATTACTTCTTTTTAGACATAGAGTTCCTCTATCTGATGACCAAAGGCCAAAGACTCAAGAGGAAGAAAACATGATGAGATAGGTTCCTTATGCTTTTGTGATAGGAAGTCTCATGTATGCCATGCTTTGTACTAGACTGGATATTTTGTTATTCAATTGGCATGGTTAGCCAATATCAATCAAATCCAGGACCAAAATATTGGCAAGTTGTAAAGTATATTCTCAAGTATCTTAGGAGAATGAGAGATTATATGCTTGTTTACTGGTGTAAGGATTTGATTCCCATTGGCTATACAGATTCAGATTTTCAGTCTGATCTAGATTTCAGAAAAATCCACGTTGGGATGTATTTTCACCTTGGGAGGTGAAGCAATAAGTTGGAGGAGTGTTAAGCAATCTTGTATTATAGACTCCACCATGGAAGCCGAATATGTTGCTGCTTGTGAGGCAGCAAAGGAGGCTGTTTGGCTCAAAAAATTCCTTTCTGATCTTGGTATTATGAGAATTGAGCAAGTTCCTATTACATTGTTCTACGATAATAGTGGAGCAGTTGCACAATCCAAGGATCCAAGGAACCACAAAAAAGAAAAACACATAGAGAGAAAGTATCACATCATTAGAGACATTTTTGCTCGTAGAGATGTGGTAGTAGCAAAGATTGATGGTGCAAAGAATCTAGCGGATCCTTTTACTAAAGCCTTGCCCTAAAGGACTTTCGAGTCACATTTGGAGGAGATGAGAGTTAAATTAGTGCACAATAGTCTTTAGGGCAAGTGGGAGATTGTTAGGATTAGTGCCCTTAAATCCTATTATATGATATTATGTATGTTATTATTTATGATATTATGTATGACTTAATATTGTGTTTAATAAAGTTATTTTGTTATTATCTAAAAATAAAGGTAACATGAATATTGAGACATTATCATATAGTCCATGAGATGCATAATATGTGATTTATGTGAAAAGTCACAGAAGATATAAATCACAAGTTCTTTGTAAACTCAGAATTGTAGTTTGTAGTCGGTGATGAAATTGGGCATTTCATCTGCGAAGATTATAACATATCAACTAAGATGATTTGTCTGGATCATGGAAATGGAGATTTCTAGTTGATATGTTGATATGTTTCAAGAGTTAAAATATATTGAACTGGACCGGTGTGAGATTTATTATTCTCCTAACGACTGTAAAATGAATAATAAACTCACGATTTGTATTTACATGAACTCTTAATCCTGAGATAATAATGGACTTGATCATGAGATGTAGGTTGCTTTGATGTATCAGGAGTGAGATCTTGAGTTACAATCAAAACCTCAGTCTGTTGGGCAACCACAATTAATGTTGATGAAACATATATTCTCAAGATGTAATTCATAGTCTCTTAACGGAGATACAAAATATTCTCTTGAGATATGTTTAATAGGTTTGTTATTCAGAATGTTAGGCCTAACTATTCTAGTAAATTGTTGCTAGAGTATATATTTATGAAATTGGATTTCATAAATATATGATGAATAACTTAAAGGATTAAACCGGGTATTCAAAGATAAGATGTAGTAATTTACAAAGTGGCAGTCTACATTCATGACTTTGTGTTACTACGAATATTTTATGAAGGGGTTGCATGTACAATAAAGTCTTGAGATATAATTAATAAATAAGGCCTAGAGTGCAACTATATTTATATAGTGGTATTAAATATAGTTAATAGTAACTTTAGACTTGTCAAGAGTTGACAGAAAAGCCCAAAGCCCATTGGAGCTAGTGTCTTATTGGTCCCTTTTGGTCTCACTCCAAGCCACACACTTAAGCCCAATTGGAAAGGCCCAAAAGGCTAGCCCAATTAGATAATCAGTTATAAGAAGAGAAACATATAGAATTTTAATATATGAAAAAGAGAAACATCATTGTGAAGTGGTGTGTATATGAGAGTGAGACACTCTATCATTGTCCTTTTGAAATTGATTGAGAGACCACACATCTTGGGCGTTAGTGGAAATGGAGTGAAGATTGAAAGTGTTCCCAAGTGCTTCTGATTTTGAGTTTTGAAATTCACCGCTTCAAAGTACACTCTCTTGTTCTATATTCTGAAACTTACATAGTACATGTTAATAATTATGAATGAAGTAGATCCGTTTATTTTCCGCTGCGTACATGCATTTTTCCTTAAGAAGAGAAGAAGATTGAGGATTGGGTTTCAAAAAGAGTAAAAAAAGAAAGGTTTAAAAAGGAAGAATATAAGAGAGAGAGAGAGAGAGAGAGAGAGAGAGAGAGAGAGAGAGACGTACCTTTGAATCTTTGAGCTTGATACCGAGAGAGCACTGTGATTGGGAGGGAGCAGTGGGGTTGGGAGTGTTTGATTTAGTGTTTGTTTGTGTGGTTGTGGTTAAAAGTTCAAAAATATCTAAAGTGATATGTTTAGGTGTATGGTAGCACACCACACTATTAGTGATGAAAATCAACAAGCATTCAATGATCCATTGCTTGTTCAAGTTGGGCCTATTACGATAACAAGATCCAAAAAGATCAAAGAAGCACTTAATGGGCTGATTCAAGAGATTTGAGCTAATTCTAATGCAGGATATTCCAAGCTTGGCCCAAAGAAAGATAAAGGCGTAATAAATTTAATCCAAGCTACTGAGGGCCGATCTGGCTTAATTGGGCGTGATTTATGGTGTTGATTAATGGCTGATTGACTTTCCAGCTTTATATCAGTTAATAGAGATTTTTTCCTATTCTAGCGTTGCTATTTCAGACCAAATCTACCTGAATTTAGAGCTTTTATTATTTAGAACGTTTTTTATCTATTTTTCTATTTTGGATTTGCTAATTTCAAACTAAATAAACTTTTATTTAGGGTTTTATGATTTAGTACGTTTTTTATATTTTCTATTTTGAATCATGTCTTATAAATAGTATACACTCATTGTAATAGAGGAGTATTGAATAAAAATTATAAAAGGTGAGGCTTTGCT
>NC_134015.1:45993463-46008463 GCF_040712315.1 Castanea sativa | reverse complement strand
TGGCCTACTCATATTCAACAAATATGAAAATATAATAAAGTAGACAACCTATTAGTTGTGGCTACGCAAAGTCTAAACTTCAAGTCTTTTGTTGATGACATTGTTAACAACAATGGTGTGCCTATCTTTTAACTAGCATAACACTTTTACTTCTTCCCTGTAACAGTTTGTTGGGCTAGATGACCCCAAATGGATGGAGAAATAAATATGCGGAGGGATACATGTCCACACCAATTCCTCAAGGTGGTTGAATTAATTGGTTTTGTTGGCTGTTTTGCTGACATGCAGCTTGCCTTGTATTTAATCAATAAAGCTACGTCATTGGAGAAGATAATTATTGATACACAAAAGCTACATCTGGTAAAAATATTACATGATTCTAGCGATATCAAGAAGAAATTAGCAGCAGCTACAGCTTGTGCAAAGAAATTAGAAACAAGCTTAGCCCCAGGGGTGGAATTGTTGATACTATAAGGGGGCATTTATTTCGATGTAATATGGTAAGCATTACAACACTGTAATTTGGAATAATTTTGTTTGGTTTGTTTATTTGTACATAACTTTAGATAGTGTTTGGTTTAGGGAATTGACGTTACCCAATGACATTCAAATTCCTTGGAATGTGATGCCCAAAAAAGTATTTATCTCTATGTTTGGCTTGATTATGAATCTACTCATATTTCCAAGGATATGAGATTCATATGTTTGGGTTATTGGTAGGAATCTTATAGGATTTATTTATTTTGATAACATTAACATTAAATTTCATTATGCTAAAGCAGTACAACACTCTTTACTCTCTTAACTTTATTCCCTTCATCTATAGGGGTTTCAATTTTCATTTTGTTTGAATTAAGAACTAAGTTGATTCATGCACGAGATGTTTAGAAAGAGAATTTAAAACCCATTGCATAATATTTATTTGCAATTGAATGTCCAAGAAATATGCGATAAAATAATACATAAAAAATGAGTTTATGGATCGAATAAAAAATAATATTTGATTAGTATGAAAATTGGCATACATGTTAAGAAAATATTAAACATGTAATTCAACGATGAGATTTTCATAATATGAATTCAATAACAAATTATTGGATGGTGTAATATTACTTAAAATTGTATTAGGTGTAACTTGAACTTAATCCTCTCTCTAAAAAAAAAAAGAATTTTAAATTTTTTGAAAGATTCATTCAGCCTTTTAAGTTTTTTTCAAGGGAAATTGCATTCTCGGGTTTAAATAATATTTTGGACTAGGAGCCTCAGGCCCTTTAGAGGGTTTTCAAAATCCTTTCTAGGCCCAATTGAAAATTGTTTCAACGAAGTTAAAACTTTTTTTCATAAGATTGGAAGACTTGTTTCCATGAGGTTGAACTTTTTTTTTCATAAGATTAGAAAACTTGTTTTTCGAAAGAAAGAAGACTTTTCAAAAAAAAGCTTTCAAACTAGGCGCATCAGGTAAATGCTCTGCTTGTTTCACTATAAAATATTTTACATAAAATATTTCAGCATTTTATTGTGTTTGTTTCATTGTAAAATTTGATCAAATTTTAAAATGTTTTCTATTGACTATAAAATCCTTTGTAAAATATTTTACTTTTAAAAGCTCAATAAAATTTTTGCAAAAACTCATGGTGGCTCTCCCCACCCATCGGGTGGTTGGGTCACCAGTCTGGTGGGTTGGGCTGTTGCAATGGTCCAACTCTAGTGGCTGAACTGCCGATTTTAGTGGTTTGTGCTTGAAAAATTTTACATTTCACACCGACTACGCTTGAAAATATTTTAATGAAAATGTCTTATATAAGGCAGTGAGCATGCTTCTTGATATCAGCTGTAAGACAATAGTGCCAAATTCATTGACATCCATAAGTACAAAAAATAATACCTTCCTCCTCACATTGTAGAGCAAGATGTATACATGAAACCAAAAAGCTCTTTATGTTTTTTTATTTAATAAACCTAAGATAATAATTTCATAATGTTTAATATATAGTGGGAAGCTTAGAAACTCCTCACCCTAATGTGCCAAGTATCCGTGTATGTATAGAATCAGTGGTCGTACTCCACTTGGTAAGGCAAAGGTAACCTACCTGTGTGTAAAAGAAATTCCATTAACCTTAATAGATACATTAATAACACTAGCCTCATCACACGCGCTTTGCGCGTGCGATGTGGCTTTTTTTTTTTAGCAATTCTATTTTGTAGAAAAAAAATGTGTTTTTTTATTTTATTTTATATATATAATTTTTATCTTGAAAATCTAATTTATAAGTAGATTAAATAATTTGAAAATTAACAGGAAAGTGGTCATATTTTTTTTAGGCAATATTTTAGTGGAAGTTGGAGTTACATTTTTACCAGATTGTTCTTTAGTTTTATCTCTACTTTTTTTTTAGCGGTTCTATTTTGTAGAAAAAAATTTGTATTTGTATTTTTATTTTATATATATAATTTTTATCTTGAACATCTAATTTATAAGTAGATAAAATAATTTGAAATTAACAGGAAAGTGGTCATATTTTTTTAGGCAATGTTTTAATGGAAGTTAGAGTTACATTTTTACCAGGTTGTCCTTTAGTTTTATCTCTACTTTTTTTTAGCGGTTCTATTTTGTAGAAAAAAATTTGTATTTGTATTTTTATTTTATATATATAATTTTTATCTTGAACATCTAATTTATAAGTAGATAAAATAATTTGAAATTAACAGGAAAGTGGTCATATTTTTTTAGGCAATGTTTTAGTGGAAGTTAGAGTTACATTTTTACCAGATTGTCCTTTAGTTTTATTTCTACTTTTTTTTTTAGCGATTCTATTTTGTAGAAAAAATTGTGTTTTTTTTTATTATTTTATATATAATTTTTATCTTGAAGATCTTTTTTTTTTTTTTTGAGAAACCTTTATCTTGAAAATCTAATTTATAAGTGGATAAAATAATTTGAAAATTAACAGAAAAGTTGTCATATTTTTTTTAGGCAATGATTTAGTGGGAGTTAGAGTTATATTTTTATCAGATTGTTCTTTAGTTTGATCTCTACTTAAACATAGGGGTATAGAGACATTTTTGAATTAAAAAATGAAAAATTCAAACACGAAAAGCCCCTTAAATAATAGTATAGATTAGAAACCATAGCAAAAGATCCATCACAACTCATTAAACAAACAAACATGACTGCATAATTACTTGGAGACAGAAAGTAATCTCTAATGCTTTAAGACTGCAGACATGACCAAAGGCTTTAGCGTCCAAAACAATCTGCAATGAGGAATATTCAAATAAAGACAATAATAGAGGCCGGTTTTCTAAATATGTTTTAATAAAGCTAAATTGCTAATAGAAGGAATAATTTTAATAATCCATACCTGAACAACCTTTCAAAACCCAATTATATGGCGTGCATTTGATTTGGGTTACTTGCATAACTTCCTTTAGGAACCTAAACCCCAATCAAGCAAACACAGTGGAAAGAAACCTGTAATGTCATTCAATTTAGCCTCAGGAGTGTACCACATATTATACCCATTATTGTTTTATATTCATATTATAAATTGTGAAATCATCAAATATTCAGTCAAGGTTTCATAAAATTCAAACATCAGACACCCTTGCACGTACAGGTTAAAACCGATGCACAACACAGGGGTATGGTTAACAGAAAGAGCGACTATATAAAAGGTTCTTTTCTTCTCTTCCTCTCACAAACTTCTCTTCTTCGCATAGTCTCTCTCTGTATCTCTCTATATTTTCGTGGAATCATTTGAAATTTTTTGTTTATCAATGGGGTCAATTCCTGAAAATATAGACAAAAATTACAACGTTGTCTAAAATATTCACTATTAACGGATTTAGATGTGAGCAAAATGGTGGGAATTACCTAATAGTCTCTTCGTTCTTCTTCTAACCATCCTTCTAAACCTTCTCTTGGATATGTTGCAGCGTTGATATTTGTTAGGTTCTAAATATTAAAGAATAAATGTCTAGGTTCTAATTTTATGTATGTTGGCAAACAGAGTACAAAATATGTCTAGTTTAAGATTTCTAAGTCTTAAAACAAGTGTTAGACATTGCTCAAGTGAGTTCAAGTCAAGATTCAAAAACAGTCAAGTTGTAGAAAGAAAAATTCAAAATCTGCAAAGCTTGATCGATTGAAAGATAGGCTCGACCAATCAAGAATCGTATTCTGCAGAATTTTAAATTAGGCCCAAAGCCCGCAAAAACGTTTAGGTTTTGAGTTCAACATTACTAGGTATAAAAGTAAAACACTAAATACCTTTCAGTAGTTTTTGGAAGCCTTATGAGTTACTCATGTGAGATTTGAGAGATTTTGTAACCTTCGAACTCAACAAGTATCTACTGGAAAGAAGATCCATATACAAAAACCGATGGTGATAAGTTGCTGAATATAAGATCAAATACAGCTGATAGTTTAAAACTTTGAGTGGGATCTTAGAGTCACAAACATGGGTATTCGTGTTTAACAAATTCAGATAAAAGAATCCATGGATTCAGAGCTACGTGTTGTCAAGTACCAAAAAATGTGTAGCTTTAGATTTAGGGAAAAGCTATTGTAAAACTTCCATTCTATCATAGTAAATTTGTTGCCTTGAGGATAGTTTAGGTTCAATTCAAGAAGTTTTTTTATCAACACCCTAGAAGTGTGGAAACTAAAACATTTCAAAGTTTCACAAGGTCTTCTTGACTTTATTGGCTTCCTATCATTTTAATTCAAAACTTTAAATCCTAAAAGCGCAAATATTGACTAGTCCACCTGTAGCCAATGGGAATGAAAATTTAAAAAAACCATATACTTCTTTTAAACATTTTGGGTAAGCAATTTAACATGAACTAGACCTAATCTTTAAGGAAGAAAGGTTTGGCTAGTGCAGATGTTAGTCATTTTGAGGTATAACGCAGATATGGTTAGCGCTTTTTTTTTTTCCCTTATCAAATTAATGGTCCATAAATGTTAATAAGATTCATCATCAACACGTGGCATGCAGTCACCATGCAGAAAAATCAATCTCAATGTTCCCATTGATTTCTCCTAGCTCCTTGGTAGGGTTGTCCACGGGTCGGGTTTGTGCCCAACTCGGAACCAACCCGCCGGAATCGGGTGGCAAAAAAATGCACCCGTCGCCGACCGCCGGAATTAACGGATCGGGCGGATCAGACCATCAGATGACAGCGGACAGGTCGGTCGGGGTCAAAAATCCAGAAAACGGCAAAAACCAGTGTGAGAATGGCGAAAAACGGCGTGAAAATGGCGAAAATCCGACATGAAAATCTGGCGAAAATCTTTAAAGTTTCTCCAGATCCGACCTAATTTAGGCCATTTTCGGCAATATCTTGGCCAAATCCGGTGAAATCTTGCCGAGATCTTGACGAAAATGGTTTAGATCTCACCGGATCTACCAAATATCGTCGGTAATCTCACAGATCGATCGGATCGGTTTTGATCGGATTCTGGAGAAGGAAAACCGATGTCCGACCTGCCAGACTCGGGTTTTGAAGGAACAAACCCGTTTCCGACCGCCGGAGAAGTCGGATTGGTCGGCGGCGGCGGGTGAGTCGGGTTGGCTAGGTCTCTGGACAGCCCTAGTGCGAAACATAATTTTTCTAGTACCCATTCACCTTGGCCCACTTTTTAGTAAACAAAATATAGGAAATCTGGAACCAAAATTCAACTTCTTATTCTGTACATCTTAATAAAGGTCACTAGAACCAAAATTTTAGAAGTTCTGTTTATAAGCTTTTATGTTTTGTATGTACAATTCGATTTACAGGATCAAACTAGTTACTACCTCCCATTAAAATAACTAGCTAAATTCTCAAATGAATTGCAGTGCAACTTATTATTAGTTTTCACATATAAATCTTAGAAAAATTATATTAGAATTACATTATGCTATAACAATATAAATATATTTATTCTATTACACACACACACACGTATATATTACATGTGACTGAAAGGAGTTAGGAAAATTAAAGGACTAAGATTTATTTTAACGACATCCATTAATTGTCACAAAAATTTTGTTCCAATTGTTGTCAAAGCAACTAAACATAAGTAAGAATGTCATATTCTAAATTTATTATTATTATTCCAACTAAAAATTATCTCATATATAGAGTTTATAAAAATAATCATATAAATTTATTTGATATAAATAATTAATGCACAACTATATATAATTTATATATGCATTTACTCTATTTGCTAATTTAATGAACTAATATTTTGATATAAATGCAAACTTTATTGATTTAGAACCCTAAATAAGGAGAACTTCAAGGAACGTGCCATATAGTACAACATCATACTCTTTAACATGTGGTCTTTGCTTATAATAATAATAATAATAATAATAATAATAATAATAATAATAATAAGGAATAGCTAATACATCCCTTTAAAAGAGGAATAACTATTTCTCATTTTGAAGAATAGCTATTCATAAGGAATGACTATTTCTTGTAATAAAAACATAACCAAATTAAAAAATAGCTAAATCATAGGAATAACTATTATATTACAATGCCTATTACAGTCTATCAAACATGCTCTTAGTGGCTGTGTAAATGCAGTTGTAGTTGTATTAGAACCTCAAGCAATGGGATTTTGTAACCAGACCAAAATGCCCTTTGGTTTTGTCCAATATTCACTCCTTATTTAAATGGATTTAGATCTTCTAGAGATCCTAGGGTATTCTACCAGGTAGAGTTTTTTAAATCTCCACCATGCTTTTAAAAATAAATGGCTAAGATGTTGCCACATCATTAATCCATTAATTAATCCCTAAATTTATCTTTCAGAACAAAAAAAAAAAAAAAAAAAAAAAAAAAAAAAAAAAAAAAACTCCAATTCATGTTAAACTACCAAGCCACAAAAACTCAAAATTCATCAACGCTTAAGCACTCCTATTTGAATCCAGATTCATCAAAGTTTATCTCTTCAAAATTAAATCGTACCTGGATAGTTGTTAAGCAATTGTTGCTTTGATCAACTTGGCTCTCAAGAATCCACCTTTAAAAAAACAAAATTATGGTTATAGTTCCATCTCTCGATTTCAAGAGAAGCGAAAATGAATCAAAAGCCCCCACATATGGGTTGCTTTGCTCTTTTGAAAAAAAACCATGGATGATTTGATTTTACTTATATGGTTTATTTCTTCCAATTAACATCAATGGATGATTTGATTTTGCCCTTGATTCAGGTAGGACAAGTAGGACTGTTCACTTTTGTGTTTGATAATTCAAATAAAATGAAGAAAGAAAAAGAAAAAAGAAGAAGGAGATATGATTAGACTCATTTAGTAATCCTAAATTGATAGTAGTACTTTTTTTCCTTTTGAAAGACAAATTTAAGAATGTATTAGTGGATTGATGATGTGGTATAATCTCAACCATTTATTTTTAAAAGAATGGTCGAGATTTTAAAATCTCTACCTGGTAGAGTACCCTAAGAATTTTAGGAAATCTGAATCTCACCTAAACAACTTTATCTTAAATCTTTAGGGCTTGTTTGGATTACCATGATTTTGAATGATATCACTCAATTTTCATCACTGAGTTTCCAAAATGCGTGGGTCTCACCGAAAAAATCTTATTTGGCCTGGCTTTTGGGTGATGTTTCCATTACTTAATACTCAAAAATTTGAGTGATGGATGATGGAAAATGAAAACAGAATTTTGGTGTTTTCAGTTTCTGAAATCACTACAACAAAATGTATTTTTAGTGAGGAAAAAATTCGTCACTAAAAGTCTAGTTTTTCGTCACTAAGAACCTTTAGCGACGAAATCAGACTTTTAGTGACGAAACTCATTTCGTCGCTGAAACCCCGTCGCTAAAAGTCCTAGCGACGAAAATTTTCGTCACTAAAAGTCTGATTTGTTTTAAAAAGAAAAAACTTTTAGCGACGAAAATATTTCGTCGCTAAATGTTTTCCTCGCTAAAAACACTATTCAGTGACGAAAATATTTCGTCACTAAAAACACTTCAGTTTATTATATTGATATTTAGTGACGAATAATTTCGTCACTAAAACTATTTTCGGGTACATATAGCGACGAAAAAATTCGTCACTAAAACTATTTTTAAGAAAATCCAGGCACATATAGTGACGAAAATTTTCGTCACTAAAACCATTTCTTAAAAAATTTTGCTACATTTAGTGACGAAATATTTCGTCACTAAAACAATTTTTTGTTGCAATATTTGTGACAAAAAAATTCGTCGCTAAAACTTATTTCCTGTTTTTATTTTTTTCATAGCTTTGATATTAACCTGTAACCTGTCATTACATTATTAAAACCTCAAATTTGAACAACACATTTATAAAAAAAGATCTATACATTCCACAAGTAAAAAATAAAAGAAGCATCCAATTCAAACAACTTCCATACAATAAAAGTTTGCAATACATACAATAACTCAAGATGTTTTATAACAATACAAAAAGTGTAGCATAATCATGCGTTTGAACTAATGAAAGATGTCCTCATATGTCTTCAAGTAATGCCAAAAGTAAATCTCCTAAAAGCCACCAATAAGAAATCTGTACAAATATAAAAATAATACTACATTAAAATCGTAAAGTAAAAACATTAACTATGTTATAAAAAACATTTCTAACAATGCATTAAGAGTAGCCACACCAATGAATTAAAATCACAACTCCTAATTTATAAGTTGTAGAAAGCAAATATAGATTTTCAAATGTAATATAAAGTACTAACCAATAAGTGTTTTAACTTAAAGATGAACCACCCCCATAGGTAAGAGCGTTATCATAACCCTTACTCCTCAAAAAGTTTAGAATATTCTATTGGACCTCTTCTTGCTTAGCTCGTGCCTCTTGCTCCTTAGCTCGTGCCTCTTGCTCCCTAGCTCGCTCCCTAACTCGCTCCTCTTGGTCCCTAACTCGCTTCTCTTGGTCCCTAGCTCTTGCCTCTTTGAGCTCAATTATCTCATTTTCTAGCCGTTGGATATACTCCACCGAGCAATTAGATGAAGCGGTGGTTACTAGAGAAGAAGAAGGTCTCATGCCAAGTCCTTTTATAATACCGGACTTCTTCTTAAAAACCAAGTTTGAAATCTCCTCTTGTGTAAGGGGAATTACAATACCGGACGACTTAATCTGCCATCCGGTGTCTTACCAATTGTCATCCAACTTTTATCCATGTTCGACTACAATTGCAAAGTGAATGCTACTTTAGTAAAATAAGGACAACTCATTCATAATGTATTCTAACATCTAAGTCTATAAGCTACTTAGATAAAATTCTATCTCATTCATGAATGCATAAATCTATATTAATACTTAAACACTCCCAATATGAAATTAAACCACCTTATCACACCATGCAAGCCACCCGCTTGCTCCAACACAAAAACCCACCACAAATCCAATTTTCAACATCACAAGTATAAAGTTTACAAGTATTGGAATCTAATAAAGTAATGGAATCTAATAAAGTAATGGAATCTAATAAAGTAATATTAATCACATCTAATTAACAATACTCATTCACATTTGCAAGAATTGAAAAAACACTCCCAATATGAATTTAAACCACCTTATAACACCAAGCAAGCCACCCGCTTGCTTCAACATAACAACCCACCACAAAACCAATCACAAACATCACAAGTATAGAGTGTTTACAAGTATTGAAATCAATCAAAGTATTATTCATCACATCTAATCAACAAATTCCATTCACATTTGCAAGAAACTAAAAACACTCCCAATGTGAATTTAAACCACCTTATCACACCATGCAAGCCACCCGCTTGCTCCAACACAAAAACTTACCACAAATCCAATTTCTAACATCACAAGTATAGAGTTTACAAGTATTGGAATCTAATAAAGTAATATTCATCACATCTAATTAACAATACTCATTCACATTTGCAAGAATTAAAAAAACACTCCCAATATGAATTTAAACCACCTTATAACACCATGCAAGCCACCCGCTTGCTTCAACATAACAACCCACCACAAAACCAATCACAAACATCACAAGTATAGAGTGTTTACAAGTATTGAAATCAATTGAAGCATTATTCATCACATCTAATCAACAAATTCCATTCACATTTGCAAGAAACTAAAAACACTCCCAATGTGAATTTAAACCACCTTATCACACCATGCAAGCCACCCGCTTGCTCCAACACAAAAACCCACCATAAATCCAATTTTCAACATCACAAGTATAGAGTTTATAAGTTTTTAACTAAAATTTACTTACTTTGCTCAAGCTAAGCTTACAACTTTCAGAAAAAATCCAAAATTATTGCAAACAATGTATATTTAGCCTGCAAAGGAGAAATAAAATAAATAAATAACGTTATAACTAGAAGACATAACAAAATTGAGTCCCTAATGATAACTTCTCTTTGGTGAAAACAATAAATTGAACTCATGATGCATAGCACGTCTTTTGAATAAATACCAGTTGTAGCTTCTCTGAATCACATACAGGTGGCATGTCATTGAGTTTAGACAATGTAACATTCAGCCCAATTTCATTACTATTAGAATTTAGAGTTAAATAGTAAGATTGAAGGAAAAAAAATGAGAAGTAGTTCAGTTGATTGAAACTATAGGTGCAAAAAGTAATTAAATAAGCTAAACTACTTAAAACTCAACCTATAAGACAAAATATTTTGACGCAATAATTCCCCTAACAACATTGGCACTTCCAAAACATCTCTATTAAATACCAATTGATTATTAAGTTCACTTCATTCAAAGATCCCCCTTCACTTTCAAATAACTAAATGCACAAACACCCAAAAAAAGAGAGGATAATATAGTGGAAAGAAGAACAGGTACTCCTCTAGTAGTAGTTAACCATAAAACAGAAGCCATGCACGTGCAAAAACTGTCCTAAACAAAAGTGCACGAGAGTCCCACAAATTAATTACGATATGAATCATCAGCATAGCATTCTAATTTCTGACAAACATACATGTCCAGCACAAAGGCACTCATGGTTACATGGTCTACATATGACTTCAAAGTATAACATCATATCAATCATCTGAGCTGATCTTCAAAATTCCAGTTTGAGGAGAAGCATAAATACCTGAGGTTTCAAATCTCTGTGAATGAGGTGTTTTTCTTGAAGCACCTGCAATCCTGCCGCTGCAGAAGAAGACAAACAAAATTGAACAATTAAAAGTCCAAACTTCTTCTATTTTGTAAACACATTCAACAAAGGTAAACATGGGAAGTAACAACTAACATGTAGACTATTAAAAATTGACACTTCTAAAAATACCCCACGAGCTTAATCATTAAAGACATTAATTTGATTACGTTTTTACACAGACTAAAATCGTTAACTTTATGTATCTCTAAGGTCATGCACATACCCAATCGCCTAAACATTTAAAAAAAAAAAGAGAAAAACAACATGAACTTGATTGTAATTCAAGAGCCAAAAAAGTAAATGCAAGGGTGATCATAAATACCCAATTGCCTCATAAAATGTCTAGCGATGGCCTCGGAAACTTTGCCATGTTTATTAATATAAGCCGCAAGGTCACCACCATCACAATACTCCAAAACAAGGTAAATTCTATCCTTAGTCTGCAAAAACCAAAAACCCCCAAAAAAATAAACCCAAATACACACATCATTATGAACTCAAATACACACATTGATAAAATAAATCCCAACCACCAACAGAATACAATCACTTTAATACAATGCTTGCAACTTACAACCGGTACTTGAAGATTCAAATTAATTAAGGTCATTTTGAAAATTTGAGCACTACAGCTCAAAGGGGGTTCAAGAAAAAAAAATTGAGCAGAAAATATAAAAAGAAACCCAGAAAAGAAAATAAAAAATAAATGACAAAAATCCAAAAAATAAAATAAAAAAGAACAGGAAATTACCTATGGAGACGGAAGCCGAAGGGTCGCCGGAGCGTCGCCGGTTTCGTCGCCGGGAGTCGCTGAAGCGTCGCCGGAAGTCGCTGAAGCGTCGCGAATCGGCAAATCGTCGCGACGCTAACCGTCGCGGTCGCAGGATCGTTGCGAATCGGCGCTGGAGACGGTCGCGAGAGTCGCTGATCGTTGCAAATCGGCGACGCGAACCGGTGCTGGAGCGTCGCGAATCGGTGCTGGAGCGTCGCAACGCGAACCGTCACCGTGCTGGAGCGTCGCGACGTGATGCGAACCGTCGCGATGTTTCGCCGGTGCTGGAGCGTCGCCGGTTCTGGAGCGTCGCTGAAGGTGAGATTTGGGCGTCACCAAAGTTCTGATGTGAGGGAATGGGTATTGGTGTGAGGGAATGGGTATCAGTGGGTAATGCTGAATGAGTTGGGTAATGTTGAATATGTGAGGAAAACAAAGAGAGTTAAAGAAGAATATATATGATAGCTATAGCGACGAATTCCATTTCGTCACTATATATTAGCTTTAGCGACGATTCTATTTTCGTCGCAAATTTTCGTCGCTAAATCATGCTTTGTTTTCAGTGACGAACACTTTTCGTCGCTAATTCTATTCTTCAGCGACGAAAATTATTTCGTCACTAAAAGTATGACAGCAGCACCTTTAGCGACGAAACTTTTTCGTCGCAAACGCAATATATTCGTCGTTGTAGCTCCACTTGTTTCGCGCCTACATTTTCAATTGGCGCCCCTAATTCAGCCACCTCTATAGTGACGAAATTTATATTTCGTAACTATTTATCGCCTTTAGTGACGAATTTAGTTTCGTCACTATTGCTCCACACATATTTTGTGTGTTTCTTTTTAGCGACGAAATTATTTCGTTGCTAATTTTCACCTTCAGCGACGAAAACTATTTCGTCACTAAAAGCATAATTACCAGCACCTTTAGCGACGAAATTTTTTCATCGCAAAAGATTAGAACTTTTAGCGACGAACAAAGTCGTCGCTATAGATCCATTTTGGTTTTGCGCCAGCCCTTTTGATCCGCACCACTAATTCAGCATCCCTATAGCGACGAAATCCATATTTCGTCGCTAAAGGTCAGCCATTTTTTTTATAAATAGCGACGAAATATAAATTTCGTCGCTATATGGTACTTTTTTGCGACGAAAAACTTCGTCGCTAAAATTCGTCACTGTAGTTACATTTTGTTGTAGTGAATATGAGTTCTGGTGGCAAAAGGTGAGTTATGTGACCAAATAAGATTTTTGGAGTTTTTGAGATAAGGTGAGGTTTGGGTTATGAGTTATGGGTTTTGAGTTTGAGTTATGAGTATTGAGTATTGAGTTATGAAAACTGAATCATGATCAAACCAAACGAGCCCTTAGTTTCTTCTCAAAAAAAAAAAAAAAAAAAAAAAGATCTTCAAGTCTTGAGTCTCTTGAGTTTTATTTTTTTGGTTTTAAAATCAAGGTTTTCATTATTTTTACAGCAGAATTATTATGAAAACAATATTTTCACAAAAAAAATTATAATATTTAAAATCGTCAATTAGCTGTTCTAAATTCAATTAGACATCTCAGCCAAAAAAAAAAAAACAATTAGACATGAAATAGGAATAATTGAAGAAATATATATATATATATATATATATATATATATATATATATAATTATACTATTACAAACATATGGATGATAAGTAAAGATCAAGTAAAAACATGGCTCAAACTTTTAACCATAAAAATCATAAAATATTTATTCAAAATGAAAAAAAAGAAGAAGTAAATGATACTTAGGTCAGTTTGCTCTAAACTAAGCTTTGCAGTGTTACACTTTATCATTGCTGATTCAAGTTTCTCTTAATAACTTGGATTGGTGCCTGTGACTGGTCCTGGTATTTGACACTTTGGGCATATCTTTTTACTATGAGCTTGCTTAGTGCCTGAATATCTTGCGAGAGATTTGTAGCTGCTGAGCTTTATTTTGATTAGGATGGTATTAGTTAGATGAGTAATTAGTGAATGTGATCTTCATCAAAAATAGTAGTCATCATGGAAATCCATTAGAAATCATAAACAAAAGCGACTTTAATAGTTGGATGTAATATGGCAACCTGATTTTTTCTTGCAAGAGATTTCTAATAATTTGCTAGAAATGTCGGTCATTTGATTTTTGGTGTTATCAATTGGATGAGAACTTTGGATATCATGAAGGTTTTTGGTTTACTTTATTTTTTCTAACATTACCTTAATCTAAAATTACAAAATATATCACATCACTTTAATCTCATCACTTTCCTAAACACTGTAATGTTGTGTTCTTGTACTGAGATTACATTAATTTAAGATTAAAATAATATAATATTACGGTGTAATGTATATCATCATTGCGAACTATACGCCCCAAAGTGCAATTGGCCTAAGGTTGTTGACTAATGTGATTATTAAAACAAGAGGAGAGTAGGGTTAAATCTCAAGAGTTTTGTGATTAGCAATTTAGCATGATGAATCATGTAATGTTGAGTCAACTTTTGCTCAAGATAATGTCAAAAATAAATATGAATGAAATATTAGTCTTTTCAGTTCACCTACGGTAACGATTAAAAGGGAGGTGATGTGAAGTCCTATTCAAAAAGTTAACAAGTAAATTTGTTAACCTGCCAACAAATCTATACAACTTCATATTATGTATAAATCAACCTGACTGCACGAATCCACTCTTCACTCAAATATATTTTGGAGATCATTCAAATTTCTTTTTGAAACATTATTGTATTTATTGTCTCAAGAATTTCAACAAACACTGTCACAATCTAATCTACACAAAAGCTAGTGACAACCACAAGAGCTATCATTTGCTCGATGTTATTCCACCTAACAGTCTTCACCCAAGCATCCTCCTAGAGTCTCATATTTTTTCTTTAAGAAAGTTTTGAGACTAATTTTTTGGAAACTACAAAAATGTCATAACTAAAATATTAATAAAAAAACGAAAGTGAGGTCCATGAGTTTAAGCGGATATTACTAGCTCGAGTCCAATGGATCTGTTTCTGTATTCAGCTACATAGAGTGTGTAT